>NC_052321.1:35142249-35445249 GCF_016432855.1 Salvelinus namaycush
GGAGCAAAAATGAACAAGAACAAAAGAAGTTTAAAGGAATTCTAGAATCCTCCCCAAGGACTCTCCCCTGGCCATTCCAGATATTGAGGCAAAAAGGACCAAATCAGTAGACAGAGACCCTGCTCATAAAGATCCAATAATCCCAAACCATAAGGGAAATTAGAGAGGAGAGCTGGAGTCAGGGAGGAAGCCAGAGCTGGAGGGCAGACAGACAGGAGGGGGTAGTGGGCTTCTTTTTACAGTCCAGCTGTATCACTCTCATTGTGTCTCAAATGGCACCCATTTTCCTTTATGGTTTACTACTTTTGACTAGGGACCTGGTCAAAAGTAATGCATTATATAGGGAATAGGGTGGCATTTGGGACACAACATCTGTCTCCATTATCCATCTTGCACTCCCTCTCCCTTCCTCTACTGCTTGACAGCTTTAAGCCATCACAAATTTGCTCAGCTAGGACCAAGTGATGACCAACATGTTATGGAAGCTTTATACTGTGGCGTGCATTACGATCAGAGGTGTTAGTGATAAAGCTGTGTGAACACACACACACACACACACACACAGAGACCCCTGCACACACGCCCCAATGTAAACAGGAGTGTGAATCAAAGAGTGGTGTTATCGGAGCGACAGGTTGACACCACAGACGGCCCTCTGTATTGACCGTCTAATCCCTCACAATAGGCTTTCACAACTTTCCCTTGATCTCACAGTGACACAGATTTACGGGTGATTACTACTGCTTACCATGTCACGAACCCCATGTACACCAGGGACAGAAAGACCTTGTGAGACAGAACTACAACTACACACACACACACCATGGGTGGGAGAGAGACAGGCATTCTCTGTTGACATGGAAACAGCCACTGCTGTCTGTCTATAGAACATCAGGGGTAAAACACAAAATACAACCTTCTCCCTGGCTAAAAGTAGTACACTATAAAGAATAGGGTATCATTTGAGACGGAGCCTACATCTGCTGCCAACACATGCCGCATCTCATGAGTTCACAACAAAACCATTTCCCATGCGTTATTCAGAGTCACTACAGTAGTGATTCACTGTAGCCTCATATGGTATTATATCTCATCTGCCCTTGATAGAAGGAACTGCATCAGATCTCCAATTCACCAAATAACCCAGGAGCCTTTTGGAGCTGTGACTCACCACACCACCCAGAGACCCAGCCGGCCAGACGGGGTTGATTCAGAGGCGGCTAGGCCCAACCCAGACTGTCAGAGCTGTCAGGGAGGCAGCCTAGAGGCGGGAGGTAGTCCCAATGTGTCTGTCTAGAGCCGCCTGCTCCATCCTCCACTCCACAGCATTGATTAAAGGGGCGTGAGATTGGTCCGGGGCATAGAGTGTGAATGTGAGTGAGTGAGTGAGTGAGTGAGTGAGTGAGTGAGTGAGTGAGTGAGTGAGTGAGTGAGTGAGTGAGTGAGTGAGTGAGTGAGTGAGTGAGTGAGTGAGTGAGTGAGTGAGTGAGTGAGTGTGCTCGTGTGTGGTTGTGTGTGGTTGTGTGCATGTGCGATGGGTCTGGGACCCAGAATGAACCCTAAGGGGAAACCTGTTGAGAGCAGCTGAACAGAAGATGAACCGCCAGAGGTAATGAAGCTGGAGTTTCCCCTCAGCCCCAATCCTGGACCTGTCCAATAGTTCACACTCTGATCACTCACATCTAAACTCCTAATTGCTCCACTGAGCCTCCCTACAACTGACTGTTTTCAAACACCCTATTCACTGGGTTAGTTTGACAAGCTCCCATATGACTATATAGGGAATAGGGTACCATTTGGGAATTAGCCCAGACCATCCTGGTGTTGTAACGTCGACCCCCTACCATCCACCACTCCCCATACGTCAGAGATGGACACGCTATACATTCACAGTGAAAATTGCAGAGGGAACGCGCTAACCGGCCTGGATTTGATTAATTGATTACCTTCCCTGGTTGACCACTGCTTAATGACTGTGGATAACCTTTACATGCAGATTGTCTCGAAAGATAGAAACTTTGGTGAGGAATTGAATGAGCAATATCCATGGACCTATTCCCAGATAATGACACTGGTCTGCTTGCGTATGCCTTCAAACAAATACATTTTACCCATTTACAAATAAAATTTGAAATAAAATGACAAATTACAAGCTTAAGAGAATATGTCCAGTTTGATTAGAAAAATGGCATAGTGGATGTTACAGTTAGAACAGAGACAAACTGCATTGTAATGTAATTATTGATTAAAGCACTGTTTTCTGTGACAGGGCCTATCGTCTCCTGGATAGAGAACTGCACTACTGCACAATGAGAGGACATTCATTTACACATTAGTTAATGTCCACCAGAGATGGGAAGATAAGTGATTTTAGCCATGCTTTGCATTAGATCCACCTATGGTGTCTCACTAATTTCACTGTTGAGTGACCCGGCTAACCCGATGTTCTGTCCTACGCCCCTCGGTGAAGCATTCGACTGAAACAAATATCAGAAATAATTAAATGATCAACTAACCTTCACTTTGGTTGAGATTGAGAAAAAATCTTTGGGCAAACCTGTCTCGACACAAGGGCTATCAGAGTCTTTTTGTTGAGATTGAGAATAAAGCTTTGGGCAAACCTGTCTCGACACCAGGGCTATCAGAGTCTTTTTGTCCAAGTGGCCATTTCTGTAAAGGCCAATATAACATTAGTCAAAACCTGGTGTGCATAGCCAAAGAGCTCTAATTTCATAGCACCGCCTGGAGTTTGATAAACGGCGTTGGCAATTGGATTGGAAACAGTGCTATGGTCAGGTGGCATGAAAATAGAGCTCTTTGGCCACGCACACCAGTGGTGGTTTTGGGGTTGAAAAACAGAAACATATGCAGAAAAGTACCTCATACCTAAGGTATGTTATGGGGCTATTTTGCTTCCAGTGGCCCCGGGGCCCTTGTTAAGGTCAACGGCATCATGAACTTTACCAAATACCAGGACATTTTAGCCAAAAACCTGTTTGCCACTGCCAGAAGGCTGACACTTGGCCGTAAGTGGATCTTCCAGCAAGACAATAACCCCAAGCACTAATCAAAATCCACAAAGAAATGGTTAATTGATCACAAAATCAGCATTTAGCAATGGCCATCTCAGTCTCCGGACTTGAACCCAATTGAAAAGAGCAGACGAAGGATATCCATGATCTGGAAAGATCCTTGATATTCCTCTCATTGCTCAGTGTCATTATCCTCGCAAGGGAAGCTAATCATTTTGACTGATTTATTTAGTTGATTTGTTTTGTGTTACTTGTTAAAGAAAATCTTTCTCTGAGCAATTGTATTAGTATAAAATAACATCATTTCCCAATTTTATTTTGCATACAATATAGTTCAGTATTTGTATTATATATTTCATACACAATTTTTTATACACTATCTTTATCAAGGGTGCCAATAATTATGGACCTGACTGTATTTTCATTTGTGTGAGAGTGTGCATCTGTACTTCACTGTATGTGTTGTGACCCAGGCAATGCAGACAGGCTATCGAGTGCTGTGTTCCACTCAGACTGGCAGCAGCTGGACTGGCAAAGACAGAAGCCTCTTCTCCTCTCCTTCTCTACCCCTCCACTCTACTCTCCTCTCTTCTCCTCTTTCTGCCAGTATCCAGACTCTGTATCCAGCAGCAGCACTGACAGTGTGTTTCCTAGAGGACAGCCAGAGGCACATTAACATTCACACATGCAAAATGTGGTCACACTTCATTTGGATAGTCCATCTGTAGCTCTACAGATGGTCATATTATCAACAAACTGTCTGTTGATAAGCAACTGCTTGCTAAGGTTACGGTTAGAGTTAGGTTTAGATTAAGGGTAAGGATTAAGGATAGAGCTAGGGTAAGGGTTATGATAAGGGTTAAGGTTAAGGTTAGGGATAGGGTTAGTAGATAGAGCATCTACAGATGAACTATGGACTATCCAAAACAATTTACCTAAAATGTCAGCGATGCTACATCAAGACCACCACTCACTTCCTGTATACCAGGCAAGGTCAAAAGTAGTGCACTATATAGGGTATAGGGTGCAACTTGGGTTGTAGGCCGTCATTGTAAATAAATATTTGTTCTTAACTAACTTGCCTAGTTAAATAAAGAAAAAAGAAACTAGAGGTTCCATCCGGTTTAAATGTTCTCACCTCTCCTCAGGATAGCAACATGAATTATACTCTCAGCGTGCAGACCACCATGTGGTGATTTATTGGTTGATTCCTTGTCACACAGTAATTTATGGCTGGGTATTTGTCTTGGTCTTTGTATAGACAGGAAGAGGTCTGCAACAACCAGCTATAGGGGATTCTATTGTAGCCTAATCCAGAGGAGCTGCAGACAGAGTGGTCTGGCCATTAGAAAGTTGACAAGTACGGTTCAGAGTATCAAGACATTTTCAAGCAAGGTGGTCGTATCTCTCTTTTTACTTTGAGGATACTTTAGCACAGTGGTCACCAACCTTTTCTGAGTCAAGATCACTCCGCTAATAATAATAAAACACAGGGCTATCGATACTTGGCTACTCATTCATTGCAGCTGCAGCCCGAGCGGAAGTAAGGAGAAGTGTGTTTTGTAATAGTGTTGAATAAAAACAGTGATGGTGGTGAATATAAACTTAAACATGAACTCACTTATAAAAACAGCAGCTTTTTGCTGTATTCATTGACAGTCTCTCTGTGGTGATGATTTTAAAAGTTATTAAATCTTACGTAGGCTAGTAGCCTATTAAACTTGGCTGTGGCCAGTGTCATGGAAGATCTGTAGCCACGGTGATTTGAGCTATTCGATTGGGCAGCGCAGTAGGTGCACTCGATTATGTCCCCGATTTGAAGGTCTGCCGGGTAGGTGGAGTTTGTCTCATGGGAACACTTTGCTTAGTCTTTATTGTTCGTTGGCTTTTCTACAGAAAATGTGTTGATCGACTAGGAATGCCTTGAAGATCATTGGCGACCACTGCATTAGTATAGTCATCTTATTGTTGCACCAAAATATGAGCTTAACAGCAATATGAGTTATGAAACATTTCTCACTGAATAAACTTCTAAGTAGAAGTTGTCTTCTTGGAGCTGACTTGTACTGTAGGTACACTGGTACTCTGAAAGGTGACTGAAGAGTACTGTAACTGTAACCTGCAGCAGCTTGTACACTGCTCAAATATTAATGCACTATATTATAAAAATGTTGTCAACTCTCAACTCTCTCCTCACACCTACCGGTACACATACAGTCCAATGCACACATCCAACCTTACCTAGACCCAATTAAAAACACATATGCACAGCGCTCTCTCTATCTGCGTCCCAAATGGCATCCTATTCCCTATATAGTGCACTACTTTTGATCAGGGCCAATAGGGAATATGTTACCATTTAGGACACATCCTAACCCTATACCAGCACAGAGATAATAGGTTTACAGCTTTGATATAACATTAATAACCTCTCTGGGGCAGGTGGGACGCAATCGTCCCACCGGCCAATAGCCAGGGAAAATACAGCGCGCCATATTCAAATAACATGATATAAAAATCAAACTTTCATTAAATCACACATGTAAGATACCAAATTAAAGCTACACTCGTTGTGAATCCAGCCAACATGTCAGATTTCAAAAAGGATTTTCGGCGAAAGCATAAGATGCTATTATCTGATGATAGCACAACAGTAAACAAAGAGAGAAGCATATTTCAACACTGCAAGCACGACACAAAACGCAGAAATAAAATATAAATCATGCCTTAAATTCTTTTGTTGGCACTCCAATATGTCCCATAAACATCACAAATGGTCCTTTTGTTCGATTAATTCCGTCGATATATATCCAAAATGTCAATTTATTTGGACCGTTTCATCCAGAAAAACACAGCTTCCAACTTTCGCCACTTCACTACAAAATATATCAAAAGTTACATGTAAACTTTACCAAAACATTTCAAACTACTTTTGTAATACAACGTTAGGTATTTTTAAACGTTAATAATCGATCAATTTGAAGACGGGATGATCTATGTTCAATACAAAAAGAAAACAAACTGACGCAACTTTTTTCATAACGTGCCTCTCTCAAATAATTTACTTCATGTGACCCTCATTTACGATAGCCCTACTTCTTCACTACACAAAGGAATAACCTCAACCGATTTCCAAGGACTGGTGACATCCAGTGGAAGCGGTAGGAACTGCAAGCAAGTCCATTAGAAATCTGGTGTCTCTAAGAAACCTAATTGAAAAGACAGTGACATCAAAAAAATAAAAATTCTGAATGGTTTGTCCTCAGGGTTTTGCCTGCTACATAAGTTCTGTTATTCTCACAGACATGATTCAAACAGTTTTAGAAACTTCTGAATGTTTTCTATCCAAATCTACTAATAATATGCATATCTTATATTCTGGGGATGAGTAGCAGGCAGTTGCATTTTGGCATGCTATTTATCCGAAAGTGAAAATGCTGCCCCCTGCCCACAAGAAGTTTTTAATACAGTCAAACCTAATAACAGCCATGGCCACACAAAGCCTTTTTATGACATAGTTTATGGACCACTGATGGCATTGAAGGGAGACCATAATTGATCTATTTAGGATTTTGGCACTGACCTTGGATTCTATTTTTCTGTTTTGCAATGTTCAGTACTTATCAGTATGGTGCAGTATATCTTACCAAGCACAACACTGAATAGCAACAACTACACAATACTGAATGAGTCCCAAATGGCACCTTATTACCTATATAGTGCACTACTTTTTACCAGAGCCCTATAGGCCCTCGTCAAAAGTAGTGTAGGGAATAAGGTGTCATTTAGGAAACAATTATTAACAGAGAAAATCCTGTAAAAAAGCACACTTTGTTGAAGGGCACTGAATGCCTCTGTTTTCAGAGAACACATCATGTAAGGGAGTAAACGAGGCGTCATAAACCAACTATTTAATTCTTATCATTGGACTGTAACAAAATGCAGAACGTTACTGCTGCCCCCACTCTAATGCTTACAGTAAACCCCCACAGCAAGCGTACCATTGCACAGAGAGACCCTCAACAAACACACAAACGTACACAAACACTAAATGCATTGAATTAATAACAGTAAAATAATAAACTGACCATATCTGCTGGTTGGCTCTGTGTTTTCAGGTTTGGCCCATCCAGGATGATGAATGGAGTAACATGGCTAAAGCATAATTTGGTACCGAAAGCATCAGCGTTAAACCAAGCAGTCTGGGAATGCATCCCAAATGGCACCCTATTCCCTATATAGTAAACTACTTTTGACCCAATGGGCCCCTGCTCAAAGTAGTGTACTATAAAGGGAATAGGGTGCCATTTGAGACATAGCCTGGGCCTGGAGACAAGCAGACAAGCAGCTACTGCCAGCCCTGTCCTTGTTTTAGGTAAACACACAGACAGATCATTCAGCCAGCGCTGCTGCTATCTCAAACAGACATTACCATGCAGGGAGAAGCCAAGGGAGTATATCGTGGTATATATAGTGGTGCAGCTGTTTGTTCGCCCTCACCTGCCCGCAATTGCTAATAACCCATCCGCAACCACCCAACTATAAGTGATAAAGTGAAAATCTGAGGCCCGCACCTGACCCTAACCCTCTAATATAGAAAACGTGCTGAAGGCTTCAGTCAGAGACAGCGTAAGGATTTTTTAACAGGAGGTGCAGGGTTTTTTTGCGTGATTTAGATATGTTTCTGCTTATAACTTCTGAAATTTTGGTACGCTATTTGTTAGTCAACCTGTCTATAATTGGAGGCATACAGCTTCTCTTCTGTCATTATACTCTATGTTGCCCAAAAGACCAAATAAACCCTTGCTCACCAGAATAACGTCATAAATAGATTAAATGAATGCTTCAATGTAGTTCACATCGGTAAAGTTCTCTGTCATTTCTGCTTCTTTCGCGGAGCAAAGACGTTTAGGGACCAGGGAGAAAATGAAAAAAAGGGGAATGATTTTCTGTGTAAAATGTCCAAATAACATCAGTTTGACAGGTTGTAAGGAAAGAAAAAGCTGTGGAAATGACCCAACATGTTTCCTATAAGATTTCAGTTCATCTTGGATGCATATTTTATGTAGTTGAAATACTATCAGGTTTTATTATGCTGATAAATATAGCACAACTACAGATAGTAAAAAAATAAAAAAATAAAAACTCAGTTCACTTTGTATTCATACTGCCCTTGCCTTTGAATGAAGACTCAACTCCTTTGACAGTTCACTTCACCTTTTTTGTGGCCTGAGTCCTCTTTGTGTTCGCATTGCTATGTTTAGATAGGAACCAGCATCTTTTTCCAACATTCACTCAATGCACTCTGGGTTTTTACAAAGTGCAGGACAAGCCATTCCATCAGAATGTGCTATCGGACAACAAGATTATCACGTTTCAGGAGAAGACCCAGATGCAGACAGTTTCGAAGTAACAGAAATGTATTACTAGAACAGGTGGCAGGTAAAACGACAGGTCAAGGGCAGGCAGAGGACAGTAATCCAGATCAGAGTACATAAGGTACAGAACGACAGGCAGGCTCAGGGTCAGGGCAGGCAGAATGGTCAAAACTGTGAAAACAAGATCTAGAAAAAGACAGGAGCAAGGGGGAAAACGCTGGTAGGCTTGACGAACAAAAAAACTGGCAACAGACAAACAGAGAACACAGGTATGAATACACTGGGGATAATGGGGAAGATGGGCAACACCTGGAGGGGGGTGGAGACAAGCACAAAGACAGGTGAAACAGATCAGGGTGTGACAGATACTGTATACCTAATCACATTTATTTTTTATCTAGTAGATTGCATTTAGTTAAAAGATGAGACATACTAACTATAATCAGAAGATAATATTAACATGCAAATGTTATTGGTGGCATAATACATAGTAGAAGAATAATTGCAGATTTAATACATCTGTCATTTAAAATTGTACACCCACTGACCCTTTTAGAGTTAGTATTATTGATTCACCAAATATGTTGTCTTCTCACACTATTCAAACCCCACAATTGAATAAACAGTTTATAAAGCTCTTAGCCTATATCTGACATATTGCAAATAAAAATTCTGAACATCATGGCAGTACAAAACTCCACACATATTTATTGTCTGCCCATGCTTGACAATCACTAATCAATATCTAAAAACAGCACGATTTTTCCATGAACCTGCACATCATCATCTTTTCTCTTTTGTGGCACCACTGTAAGGGGTTATGGAAGATGAAACGGTGTTGCAGTAGTCTAGTGTGTGGTTGCGGGAATGATGACAAGCAAACCTGGGGAGCTTTGTGTTCACATTGCCCTAAAAAACGGTTCACTTGACGTGCCATAGGCCTATTTGAAGTCCCTGCTTTGTGACTGTCGAATTTGTATAGCGCCTCACAATCATCACATATAACCTAGCCGGCATTGCTATCATCCTCTTTTACCACTTCACCAAATCTTTCCCAAACATTGCTTTTCCGGCCATCCCTTCTCTTTATTTTCAACTCTCCATTTCAGAGCTTTTCTCTTATTGAATTAAACTCCAACATTTTTATTTTTGCCTCCTTGGATCGACTTTTTCTGCCTATTCCCAAAAGCATTTGGCGATAGCCATGCAGGCTATTTGGCGCGCATTCATTTAGGCCCTAAAGCTTATGCACTAATGCCGGATAGCCTAAAATAATGAAAGGAAAACCTCAATGTAGCCTATAGATATAAAATGCACAAGAATTACACATGCATAGATTTTTTTAAGGTGTTGTTGTCTCTTTATTCAACCCGCCCCCAACCAACCCGCCTTTCATGCACACAATATTTAAGGACCGTAAACCCGCCCGCCCTGTGGATATAACCATGGGGACTGAGGGTTATGAGTCAACCTGCACATCACTAGTGCCCTGGGAGCCACAATTAACTATTTTTAATCCGGACATTCCGAGCTGCAGTGGAGGGGTGTCTTTGGAGAGGGGGTATCCAAATTGTGCAATGTAGAATGGGTCTCAGTGTAAAAGTTTGTTGGATTGATCACAACTTACATGACTCAGCAAAATGAGTGTCATGAGTGAGTGGTTTATCCCATAGAATAAGATTGAGTGGAACAGGTTCATTCTAATTTCATGGTTTAGCTATTTGAAGTACTGCAGGTGACACAGATGCATGAAACAATTGGTATTTATACAAAATGCTCCTCATCTTGTAGACTTAATCAATTACATCTTTAACAGTAATCAACCCATTACAAATTAGTCAAAAGGATATGTGACAGGCTCAGTGAACAGTGTTACACTATCTTAACCCTACATTTTACAGCCCGGTAATTACTAGGTAGTAACTAGGCTTAAAACAAAAATATATTTTTTAAACTTTATATCGCTGGATTCAGACTTTCAACATTTGGATGGACCTACTCACTGTTGTCTCTAGTGGTCAGATACCACATCATCTCCTGACACCATCTGTAAAAGGTTGTGCGGGTTTTAGGTGCCAAGCCAAATTTCTTCAGCCTCCTGAGGTTGAAGAGGCACTGTTGCACCTTCTTCACCACACTGCCTGTGTGGGTAGACCATTTCAGTTTGTCAGTGATATGTACGCTGAGGAAGTTGAAGCTTTCTACCTTCTCCTCTGCGCTCCCGTCGATGTGGATAGGGGGATGCTCCCTCTGCTGTTTCCTGAAGTCCACGATCAGCTTCTTTGTTTTGTTGACATTGGGTGAGAGGTTATTTTCCTGGCACTACACTTTCAGGGCCCTCACGTCCTCCCTGTAGGCTGTATCATCATTGTTGGTAATCAGGCCTACTACTGTTGTGTAGTCTACAAACTTGATGATTGACTACAAACTTAATGGCAGCCTTTTCCCGCAAATTTGCTACAATAAAAATGCGGCTTCAGGATATGTGGTTTCCAGTTTGCATAAAGTCCGGTGAAGTTATTTGAGGGCCGTCGTGGTATCGGCTTGAATGGAGATATACACGGCTTTGACAATAACCGAAGAGAATTCTCTTGGGAGATAATAGAGTCGGCATTTGATTGTGAGATATTCTAGGTCGTATGAACAAAAGGATTTCAGTTCCTGTAGGTTATCACAATCACATCGTGAGTCGTTAATCATAAAACATACACCCCGTCTTTCTTCTTCCCGGAGAGATATTTATTCCTGTCTGCGCAATGAACTGAGAACTGGCTGGACGGACTGAGACAGTATATCCCGAGAGAGCCATGTTTCCGTGAAACAGAGTATGTTACAATCCCTGATGTCTCTCTGGAAATAAATTCTTGCCCTGAGCTCGTCAACTGTTTTATCCAGAGACTGAACATTAGCGAGTAAGTCGAACTAGAAGACCACTCCGAGTACCACTCCTCTGCCGGAGGTGTTTTGGGTCGGCCTCTGGAATCAGTTCAATTGTCCTGGGGGGTACGAACAAAGGATCTGATTCAGGAAAGTCATATTCCGGGTCGTAACGCTGGTAGTGTGGTGAGTTACTGCTGCTCTGATATCCAATAGTTTTTCCCGGCTGTATGTAGTAACACAAAAACGTTTCTGGGCTAAAAATGGAAGAAATCACAATTTAAAAAAAGACAATACTGCAAGGTTTCCTAAGAGCTAGAAGCATGGCAGCCCTCTCTGTCAGCGCCATTGTTCCATTGACACCTACAGCACCCAATGTCACAGAAAGGCCAAAAAGATCATCAAGGACAACCACCTGAGCCAAGGCCTGTTCACCCCGCTACCATCCAGAAGGCGAGGTCAGTACAAGTGCATCAAAGCTGGGACCGAGAGACTGAAAAACTGTTTCTATCTCAAGGCCATAATACTGTTAAATAGCCGTAACTAGCACATCACTAGCACAAGACTAAGGAGATGATTGTGGACTACAGGAAAAGGAGGACCGATTTTTTTGTTATAAAAGTAATATTTATCGAACAAAAATAACATTTGTTGTGTAATTGGGAGTCTCGTGAGTGCAAACATCCGAAGATTATCAAAGGTAAGCGATTAATTTTATTGCTTTTCTGACTTTCGTGACCAAGCTAACCAAGCTAATATAAGGCTAACTGTTCTAGCATTGATTGATACACTCACAAAAGCTTAGATTGCTTTTGCTGCAAAGCATATTTTCAAAATCTGACACGATAGGTGGATTAACAAGCTAAGCTGTGTTTTGGTATATTTCACTTGTGATTGCATGATTATAAATATTTTTAGTAATATTTTGCGCCCTGCAATTCAGCGGTTGTTTAGGAAAATGATCCCGCTAAAGGGATCCGTAGCGCAGAGAGGTTAACTAGCATTTAAGAGCAGTTGGAGGCCACGGAAGGAGTGTTGTATGGCATTGAAGCTCGTCTGGAGGTTTGTTAGCAGCTCTGCACCCTCGTCTGCGTCCAAAGAAGTGCCAAATGTATACAGAATGGTCTCGTCTGCGTAGAGGTGGATCAAAGAATCAACCGCAGCAAGAGTGACATCATTGATATATACAGAGAAACGAGTCGGCCCGAGAATTGAACCCTGTGGCACCCCCATAGAAACTGCCAGAGGTCCGGACAACAGACCCTCCGATTTGACACACTGAACTCTATCTGAGAAGTAGTTAGTGAACCAGTCATTAGAGAAACCAAGGCCGTTGAGTCTGTCGATAAGAATGCGGTGATTGACAAAGTCGAAAGCCTTGGCCAGGTCGATGAAGACAGCTGCACAGTACTGTCTTTTATTGATGGTGGTTATGATATCGTTTAGGTCCTTGAGCGTGGCTGAGGTGCACCCGTGACCAGCTCGGAAACCATATTGCATAGATGAGAAGGTACGGTGGAATTCGAAATGGTCGGTGATCTGTTTGATCACTTGGCTTTTGAAGACTTTAGAAAGGCAGGGCAGGATGGATATAGGTCTGTAACAGTTTGGGTCTAGAGTGTCTCCCCTTTGAAGAGGGGGATGACCGTCACCGCTTTCCAATCTTTAGGAATCTCAGACGATACAAAAGAGAGGTTGAACAGACAAGTAATAGGGGTTGCAACAATGGCGGCGGATAATTTTAGGAAGAGAGGGTCCGGATTGTCTAACCCAGCTGATTTGTAGGGATCCAGATTTTGCAGCTCTTTCAGAACATCAACTGTCTGAATTTGGGTGAAGGAGAAGCGGGAGAGTGCTTGGGCTAGTTGCTGTGGGGGGTGCAGAGCTGTTTGCCAGGGTTGGGGTAGCCAGGTGTAAAGCATAGCCAGCCGTAGAGTAATGCTTATTGAAATCCTCGATTATCGTGGATTTATCAGTGGTGACAGCGTTTCCTAGTCTTGGTGCAGTGGGCAGCTAGGAGGAGGTGCTCTTATTTTCCATGGACTTTACAGTGTCTTAAAACTTTCTGGAATTAGTGCTGCAGGATGCAAATTTCTGTTTGAAAAAGCTACCCTTTGCTTTCCTAACTAACTGTGTGTATTGGTTCCTGACTTCCCTGAAGAGTTGCATTTCGCGGGGACTATTCGATGCTAGTGCAGTATGCCACAGGTTTTTGTGCTGGTCAAGGGCAGTCAAATCTGGAGTGAACCAAGGGCTATATCTGTTCTTAGTTCTACATTTGAAAGGGGCATGCTTATTTAAGATGGTGAGGAAAGCACTTTTAAAGAACAACCAGGCAACCAGGCATCCTCTACTGACGGGATGAGGTCAATATCCTTCCAGGATACCCGGGCCAGGTCGATTAGAATGGCCTGGCCCATATATACATTTCCAGTCAAAAGTTTGGACACACCTACTCATTCCAGTGTTTTTCTTTATTTTTTACTACTTTCTACATTGTAGAATAATGGTGAAGACATCAAAACTATGAAGTAACACATATGGAATCATGTAGTAACCGAAAAAGTGTTAAACAAATCCAAAAAATATTTTATATTTGAGATTCTTCAAAGTAGCCAACCTTTGCCTTGATGACAGCTTTGCATACGCTTGGCATTCTCTCAACCAGCTTCATGAGGAATGCTTTTCCAACGGCCTTAATTCAGTTAGTAAGTAGTACTTGCTTGGGTCCTAGTAAGTACGCTTAGGACTGAATAGTTTATGTATTTACTTTTTGTTACTAGGTATTTACCTAGTTATAACCTAGTAATTATCGGGCTGTAAAATGAAGGGTTAATTGCTAATAATTTTTTTTAAAGGAAGTGTGACATATTCCAGTAGGAAACAGGCATACAGAACCAGACCCACAACAGATCTCCATACCAGTTTTATCCGCTTGACTTCTCAGCGCAGAATATTCCAATAAAAACATCATCACACCACAGCAGAACTGCATAATTCTTAACATATAGACTGTGTCCCACATGGCACCCTATTCCCTATGTAGAGCACTACTTTTTACCAGGGTCCATAGGGCTTTGGTTGAAATGAATGCCTTATATATTGAAAAGAGGCCATTTGGGACACAAGCATATACACTCATCTAGCAGTAGGAGGGTAAGCTCACAAATCATGTTTGAATTCAACACCATGAATCAGTGTCAAAATAATACCTTTCAAGGGGGGCGAAAATCATTTTGTTTCTCATTGAATGAGTACACAAGTATGGATGCAGAAGAAATAAACCGCAGGAGATGATAACACAACACAGCGAAACAGGCTTTTCACCTCATTGGATGCACATGAACATGACCCACAGGGCATTTGTGCTGTCGAGCAGAGAGAAGTACATGTGTGCTGTATCTGCGAGTGTTGTAAGCCGAAGGCATGTTTGTTGCCTCTGAGTAACATGACCGGATTTGCTGTGATGAACAGAAAAAGAATGTACCAGAAGGATAATATCTGTTGTAGCGTTGCATGATACTGCTCTGCTAAGGTTTTCAAAGACACGACGAATCGATAGATATTCTTGAGAAATAAATGTCTTAAAATATAAGTATGTATTCTGTTTGGAGGATTTAAACAGGGTACGAATGAGAGTTCAGTACATCTATGATAATATGGGCCTGTATTCATAAAGCTTCTTAGAGTAGGACTGCTGATCTAAAATCAGTTTTGCATTTTAAATCATCGTAAATAACAGGCGGACCTGATCCTAGATCAGCATTCCTATTGTGAGACGCTTTTCGAATACGAGCCCTGATCATAATAGAAGTTACCGTAAAACTTCTACTTTGCTTTTATTCGCTTGATTCACTGAACACAACAGGCGCTTATTAGAGACAGGCTTCTATTTGAGCCAGGTGTCTATTTCCTTATTGCACACAGCATTTGCTAATTTGCATAGTTAATTGTTTAATTCCAGCATTCACTTCCATACTTTTTATTAATTTATTAATTTCTTACACTAATGTGTTATCATTTACACACTGTGTCACGTTTCCTTTGTCTTAGTATGGTTCCATTTTCAAGAAAATAAACTTATCCTTGACAGAATAATTATTCTCTTCGATGGTGCATTTTCGGCAGTTCTTCGATTTCTGAGGATCTGTACTCTCAGCTGTTAGCAGCCATTGGCTAGCAGTTTCTGACTGGCAATAAAAACGGATTATTGCCATCATTTTCTCGAGTCATTTCTGACTTATTTAATGTAAAAAATCTAACATAAAACAATTCATGGTAATTCATGGTAACCTCGTAAACAATTAATTTAGACACAGTGTTTATTTGAAACAGGCGTTTATTTGCTGAAATTTTGTGCCATTGTTCAGCTATTAAAAGGGACAGGCGGTTATTTGAGAAAGCCATTAATTCAAGTTTTACAGTATGTGGTATAGGAGAATCTTAAACCCCTTGTAGCAGAATGAACAATCACTATGTGGCTCGACACATATGACAAAAACATGCTGTATACCCCTCACAATATCAGCAAACTGTCAAACTTGAAGCATTATCGTGTAACAATATGCAGGGATTTTTGCTTTCAGCAATACAAGCCCATGTTTGTGATTTTCAGATTGATTTTCAGACCAACATTGTTATTCCCGGACAGAGTGAAATCTTTAATATCGATCCAAAACCACTTGGATTTCTGTGGTGACTTGTTTCTTATCTCTTTCTCATCCTTTTCAAAGATTAGAACGTCACAATAGTTTTCATTTTGTTGTTCAGAAATAGGCCAGTTCTAAAATGTATAATAAAATAATCCATAGTCCTGAAGCTCCTGAAGATGCATCACAGATAGACAATGCATCACAGATGTCTTGTCAGCTGCTTGACAAAGTGTCTCGTCCTGCTGGCGTTTAAGCACTGATAGTAAACTATCCAAAATCCTGTAGACGCTTTATGAATACGGGTCCAGATAAGGAAAATTGTGATATAGGAGAATCTTAAAGCCTTGGGGCAGAAGGCACGATCAGTGTCATGGATGTGTGGTTTGACACCTATAACTACAAAATTACTGTATAGGCCCTCACAATATCAGCAAGATGTCAAACTTGAAGCATTATCGTGTTACAATATGCCGATACAGTATCTGTGCTTGCTGTGATACAAGCCAATAATGGTGATTTTCAGATAGATTTTTAGACAAATATTATTGCTCCTGTCCTGGACAACATAGTCCTAAAGTTGAAGCTACACACACACAAAAAAGGTTATATATAGTGCCAAATAAGAGTTATTTAGTGCTATATAGAAGCCTTTTTTAAAGTTACAGTAAATAAATAACCATGATCATAAGGTTCTAAATGGAACATTTGTGGTTCTATAAAGAACCCGAGTCAAAATCCAAACTTTACAAAACAAAATAATAATAATGAGCAAGCTATCAGAGGGGGTGCCCCCTATTCCCCCGGTAATAAGTGAACCATCACCCATGGAAAGATTGATCGCTGACCTCAGCAACGATATATATCCAAACTATGCCAAAGGGCTAAGAATGTAGATCACAATGCCATAAGCAAAAAAAACTGCAGAAATTGAGACAAACACCCTACAAAATAAACCATCAGGTGCAGGCCTTGTAAAGGTTCTCTCCAGTTAAGCCATCGGTCCTGTACCGCAGTGCACAGCAGAATGAAGGGACAGGTGGAGAGAACCAGGAAAGGAATGACAAAAACCGAAAAATAAAAGATTAAGCTTGCCGAAGAACTGTGTTTGAGAAGGGAACATTTAAAAGAAATAGAAAAAAACGTATAATGAAGAACGAGTACTAACTCTTGAACAAAATCGTCTACTACAGAAACAAAATCATCTTCTACAGAAACAAAATCGTCTTCTACAGGAACAACTCGATTTAGCCAAAAATAAATACGACCAAGTCCACGCCAAATTAGATAAATCTGACGAGTTAGCTACAAACAGAGGCGTGCAACTTGATAACATGCATGCAGATTTGATGAACGTCACTCAAAGCAATAATGTTCTAGTCCAAAAGTTGCAGACCAAGACGAACAGTTAATGAACACAATGATCAAGTTGAATGACAAAACAACGGAACTCATTGAAGTCTCTGACCAAATGAATGATGAGAGAACCCAGGTGAGGAAGATGAAAAAAATGATCTCCAATCAAACGAAGAAATCTCATCACTGAATCTCTTGCTCAGCACTCAAGACCTCTCCCTGCAGACCATGACAGATAAGTATGAGGCCGAACAGAGACAGTGCAACATTCATCTGTCTAAATTAAGTACTCTAAGCGCCCAAGTGGACTCCGCTATGCAGCAAAATACCACCCTTAGGTACCACCTGGAGGAACTCCAGAACAGTCACACGCTACAGCGTGACTACCCAACAAAGCAACCATGCTCGCATCCGGAGCTTGGTACACAAAGGAGTGAAGATGACAGAAGGTTTCAGACTTTACCTCTGTCAGATGTCCCTCAGATGTTTTCCTCTTGGCCATTCAGGACAGAGTAATATGTCGCCTCCTCGCCAACAAAGCCAAAGCTTGGTTTCTCCTCTTGGCCTATCAGCCAAAAATTCCCCTCAGGATGAAGCCAACCCTCTCCGCGCTGTTAGCACGGAACGCCTTCACAAAATCGTCAAAAACTTCCACACCTTTGAACCCGTTCCAGGGAAGCCAAACATAACTTCTTAGCAGACATAGAGGACGCCTTGGATGGCTACCCGAATGCTACGGGTACTGACAGGCTTTACATGTTGAGGTGAACGTTGAATACAAAAGCGCCAAAAGTACAGAAGTACTAAAGCGCCAAAAATTTGACAAAGAGGAAAAAGGTAAGTCACCATGACTAGGCGTGGAATTGGCAGAGAACAGGGACACCGAAATGAACACTATAAACAATCCAATGCCAGCTCGATCCAGAAACAAGCCCACAGGATTTGACAATAGACTCCGATACAAATGTCATAACACACAAGGTAACCCACATTGCAATAGGCAATTCCACTCAAACTCCGATAAGTCGATCTGTTTTCACCATGAACACAAATGACACATCACGCCATTGCAAACATTCACTCCACTTTGTGGGGAATATGACCACAAAATGCAACTCTGAAAGTTGCTACCTGGAAACAGTTCTGGAGAACTGCTTAACCTGTTATGCGCTAATTGAATCGGGCTCGACAATATCACTCATTTCTCAAACATTGTGTCAATGATCTCAAAAGGGCTGTGAACCCTAAAAAACGTTGATTAAAACGATGGTTTCACTCAGACTACCTTGCCTCTCACAATGCGACTCATGCTGAAACTAAACTTCCAAAACGTATCGCTTGTTCACCCTGTGTATGTTACCAGCCTCGACACTGAACACCTGCTACTCGGAGTAGACTTGATGGATCATTTGGTCCCACTGATGGATTGGAAACACATCCAATCGTGGTCACAAGTAACCGTGCCATCTCCACTGACCACACTGTCTTCTCCTAACACTGCCTGCAACACAGTCATCCACAAGGAGTCTGTCCATAGGACCCCTTGGGAAACAGACGTTTCGATACCTCCTGGTGGAATATTTGACTCAAGCGGATATTACGATATCTCGGCACATACAATCAGCAAACCTGATAGACTATTATTTTCATGATTTCGAGCCAGCAGTCTCTTTGAGTGAGCAACTTCACTCCTTCTTGGAGACATGCAATAGGGTGCCATTTGGGATGTAGTCCGCTCAGAGTGGACTCTGCTTCCGATGATACATTTTCCACTTTGAGGGGGACTGAAACACCTTACAATGAAACTACCGGCATCAGTCCTGGATACCGGACAACTACAAAGAAGGACAACAGTAGAAGACTTGTTGGAATCATTTCGGACAATCAGAGCATTAAAAGCTTGCCGCGAAAAGACCCAACCCCCTTTCCAGGGCTGCCCTGTTCACCGAGAGATCCCCGGCGAACCCAGGCATTTCACGTCGATACATTTATGATTTCTTACTCAAAGCTGGCGGCGGTTGGTGTTCAAAGTAAACTCAGCAAAAAAAGAAATGTCCTCTCACTGTCAACTGCGTTTATTTTCAGCAAACTTAACGTGTAAATATTTGTATGAACATAACAAGATTCAACAACTGAGACATAAACTGAACAAGTTCCACAGACATGTGACTAACAGAAATGAAATAATATGTCCCTGAACAAATGGGGGGTCAAAATAAAAAAATACAGTCAATACCTGGTGTGGCCACCAGCTGCATTAAGTACTGCAGTGCATCTCCTCCTCATGGACTACACCAGATTTGCCAGTTCTTGGGGTGAGATGTTACCCCACTCTTCCACCAAGGCACCTGCAAGTTCCCGGACATTTATGGGGGGAATGGCTCTAGCCCTCACCCTCCGATCCAACAGGTCCCAGACGTGCTCAATGGGATTGAGATCCGGGCTCTTCTCTGGCCATGGCAGAACACTGACATTCCTGTCTTGCAGGAAATCACGCATAGAAAGATCAGTATGGCTGGTGGCATTGCCATGCTGGAGTGTCATGTCAGGATGAGCCTGCAAGAAGGGTACCACATGAGGGAGGAGGATGTCTTCCTTGTAATGTACAGCGTTGAGTTTGTCTGCAATGACAACAAGCTCAGTCCGATGATACTGTGACACAACGCACCAGACCATGACGGACCCTCCACCTCCAAATCAATCCCGCTCCAGAGTACAGACCTCAGTGTAACGCTCATTATTTTGACGATAAATGCAAATCCGACCATCACCCCAGGTGTGACAAAACCGTGACTCGTCAGTGAAGAGCACTTTTTGCCAGTCCTGTCTGATCCAGCGATGGTGGGTTTGTGCCCATAGGTGACGTTGTTGCCTACAAGCCCTCAGTCCAGCCTCTCTCAGCCTATTGCAGACAGTTTGAGCACTGATGGAGGGATTGTGCGTTCCTGGTGTAACTCGGGCAGTTGTTGTTGCCATCCTGTACCTGTCCCGCAGGTGTGATGTTCGGATGTACCGATCCTGTGCAGGTGCTGTTACACGTGGTCTGCCACTGCGAGG
The DNA here is from genome assembly GCF_016432855.1 of Salvelinus namaycush. Lineage (NCBI taxonomy): Eukaryota > Metazoa > Chordata > Actinopteri > Salmoniformes > Salmonidae > Salvelinus > Salvelinus namaycush. The sequence continues at coordinate 35,162,599 of NC_052321.1, forward strand.
ATGATCAGCTGTCTGTCCTGTCTCCCTGTAGGACTGTCTTAGGTGTCTCACAGTACGAACATTGCATTTTATTGCCCTGGCCACATCTGCAGTCCTCATGCCTCCTTGCAGCATGCCCAAGGCACGTTCACGCAGATGAGCAGGGACCCTGGGCATCGTTCTTTTGGTGCTTTTCAGAGTCAATAGAAAGGCCTCTTTAGTGTCCTAAGTTTTCATTACTGTGACCTTAGTTGCCTAACGTCTGTACGCTGTTAGTGTCTTAACGACCGTTTCACAGGTGCATGTTCATTAATTGTTTATGGTTCATTGAACAAGCATGGGAAACAGTGTTTAAACCCTTTGCAATGATGATCTGTGAAGTTATTTTAATTTTTACGAATTATCTTTGAAAGACAGGGTTCTGATACAGGGACGTTTTTTTGTTGTTGCTGAGTTTGTATGGTTACTGTAGGTGAAAGTAATTTCTGAATGTACCAATGTTAAGTGTCTCTGTCCCTCTCTCTCTCCATCTGTTCTTTAACAAGCAGCCATGTTGTTGTCATTCCACTGGGGACCTGTTTTCAGCGTATTACGTCTCCAGTCAATAAGCGGTGCAGAGTGTGTATGTTTATCCTGTGTTCCCATTTAATTAGCTAGTAAATAAATAATTAAACCAATTTGTGTAGTACTGAATCATAAGTAAGGCTTAGGTTTTTGCAGATGCAATGAGGTTACGACTGTTCAGAATGATGATGACTGTTTATACATGTGATGGGTAAAGACCTTTTAGAGTTTCATTCGGGAGATGGTAACTCTTTAAAGAACCTCTCTCGTGGTGCCCCAGATCCCAATGAATTAATTGTTGCATGATTAAATTAATCAGGAAACATTTAAAATAGTTAATTAGATAAATAAACGTCCACAGATGAATGTTAAAGTCATGTCATGACATGGCATAACACAACAGATGAGATCAACTGGAATGACACTCTGGCTCATGGTCACACAAAACAGCTGTGAGGAAACCACCACCCTAAATATTCCAATGAGCCACCGCCCCAACATTTACATTTTCACTAAAAGAGGAAAGAACCCTTTTCTGAACTGCAAAGAACTATTGCGTGGCTCAAATGGTTTATTTGAGTCATTATGGTTCCACATAGAACCATTACCCTTCCCAAAGAACACTTGAGGAACCCTCTTTTATGAGTGTGGACTGAAGATGCACCATAGGCAGACACGGCCCTGTCAGCTGCTTGACAAAGTGTCTAGTCCTGCTGGCGTTTAAGTACTGATTGTAAACTATCCGAAAGAGGCAATTATGAAACATCTCTCACCTCTCGGTGGATTATGGCCCAAATGTTGCCCTTTAGGAATATAATGAGTCACATCCCCAAGTCAGTAAATTATCAGAATTGTTCTCCATCCATCACTCCACAGAGGTTAAGATATGTACATCTCAATGAGATCCATTAAGTTTTAGCCTCGGACATCATATTTCCCTGTGATGCACATCAAAGTAGTGGGGATGCAAGTCTGACATTTGATACAAGCACAGCTGTAGAGGATGAAGGATTGGCTTGGCCAGACAGGTCAGAAATAGCAGGTCAATGGTCACTGTGTTCTTAGCCTCTGCTTCAGACACGTTTACAGGGTGGTGTCTAAAATGTCAACCTACATATAATGTGCTTTGGACCTTTTTAGTGAAATAAGTGCACTAAACAGGGAATAGGAATATTTTTTGAATATTGAGGTGGCTGCATCACTGATTATATTCTCATTCATTCTCACTCTCATATTCTCATTCAGTGCAGCATCAGATTCACAACAAAATGAGTTGGGATGAGACAGGGGTATAGCGGGTGGGAGTGTGATCCTCAGATGGCTGTCAGATTTAAGATATTATCACAGGCCCAGCTGGTGTGTGTTTCCTCCGTGCTGACTCTTTTCTCATCGATTTTCTGTCTTTATATCAGGAGTGACTGATAAACTGGGCCCTTTCTTCCCTGACGCAGATACACGGTTGCACTACACACACACACACACACACACACACACACACACACACACACACACACACACACACACAGCTGCATTACCATTGTCTGCTCTGTTCTGGGAGGCTGGAAGGAAGGGGAAAATAGAGACAGACAGATAAAGTCACGATGAAAGGCAATGGCACTCAACTTCAACTGATACACTGCAGTATTGTTGTCCCAAATGGCACCCTATTCCCTTTATAGTGCACTACTTTTGACCAGCGCTGTCCCAAATGGCAAAAGTAATGTCATGCACTATAAAGGGAATAGGGTGCCATTTGGGATGTAGACTAACTCTTCTCTGGTGTTTAGGAGATCATAACCTAATGTGAAAATGACAGCTGCAGTTGTGTGCATGGTGGCATTTCACCGCTGCCAGCCTGAGTTTCTAATGCTTCTACACACACGCACGCACGCTTGAACGCATGCACACACACGCACACACACACACAGAGTTACAACTTAAATAAATTGGCTAAAGCCCTCAACCGCCCACTCTGAAAGGCATCTATTGTGTTGTTGCACTGTGACTTATGACTGGGTTATGAATTTTGCATCGAGGCTAATTATCTTCCGTGGAGGGTTTGAAGTAAATTTGTGGATTTAATTGCACCATTTGGGTTAATTACCATAGAGGATGTGAATGAATAAGCGTCTTTCTTCTTAATATGTTAATTGTGACATTAATGCATCAACGAGCATGTCAAGACTCTGACTGTGATGGGCTCTGCTCTTTCTATCAGACTACACGATCAGCTAATGGATCAAATAAAAGCATCAATGGACTTTGAGTCGCTTCCCCAGGCTGATATTATGAGTAAACTATCCTCAAAATGGTTGATATCCTAATCAAAGCTACATTCAGTGTGCGTACCAAATGGCACCCTATTCCCTGTTTAGTGCACTACTAGGCCTTCTACTGGACCCTGGTCAATAGTAGCCTTAGAGCAGAGGATCTGTCCTCATCTGTTACCATGGATATCCATCATTATAATGCATGTTGTTGTCTTCCTCAAAACTCACAAGAAGTTATATGTTATCATTAAATCATAAATCATATGAGGGAAGTATAGTGATTAAGACACATCCATTATCAGACATTCCTGGCACTGGTTGCTCTTATGGAATATACTTTACAGTACTGTACTTCCTCTTCATAATTCTCACTCAGCACCCTGCATCCTCCTAAGCTACAGTCTATCGCTGGCTAGCGTCTAACAGAACAGGAGAGGTAAGAGAGGAGACCCAGACTGTGTCCCGAATGGCACTCTATTCCCTATGTAGTCCACTACTTTTGCCCAAAGCCCTATGGGATGTAGTGCACTATGTAGGAAATAGGTTACCATTTGGGATGTAGACAGAGTGGAAGCAAGGCCAAACCTTTAATTGCTCCTCTGGCTTGACTCTGTGAGCTATTGTTGTCCTCATAATGAAAATGTATTAACCTTCATGACTCTCGTTTTTACTCTTGGAACTGAAGGCCAAATGGAATTTGCAGAGACCAACCTAGTGTAAAATATGAAATGTATTTTTTCTACAGCAAAGTTCATCTAACCCAATCTAGCCTCTTTACTTCTGTTCATTTGTGAGGCCATAATTAATGCAGTGTAATTGCAGGGCAGATGCATGTAATGTTTTGGGTTAATTGGACTTGGAGAATAACAGAGTGTTATTTTTTGGGATCTTTCACCTTCTGTTAGTTGGATATAAAGGGTTGTTTGAAAAGGCAACTTTTCCATTGTGTTTTTGTACCAATTCTACCAATTAACTAGAACCAACCTCAATCCACGTCTACATCGAACGGTCCAAAACACAGTCTGTTAGATTCATTCTGAAATTATATCACATATTGTACAAATATTTTTTCAAAATTGGTGCCAAACGATAGCGCACCTTTCACACTGAAGTATCTGTTCACTTCCATTAGTTGGGGTTAAAACGTTTTATTGACTTTCACCAGAACAGAAATATCTCATCTGAGCCAACCCAAAGACAAGTTTTGTGTACTGTTTAAAAATAATACACACACAAGAATTTCACTTGTTTTTGCTTATCGTATTTGTTTGTTTTTAAACAAGGTGAACTTCAGATAAGACATGCTTCCTGGGTTAGAGACGGGAGAGAGATTGGGAGAGAAATTCAGAATTCAGAATCAAGCGTTACATTCAGGTGCTTGCCTCTCAAAGATATAGTCAAATAATAACCACAAATAACAAATGGAGTGTTGATGAATTAGTTGATGAATTAGTGTAGTAGGCTACACAATACTGCATCCAGAGCTGAAAGTAGTATTCTTTTCCTCTTGTTGCGGGACATTTTTTGTGGGCCTAATCGTAGAATTCCATATAGAGTCCCTATTAATTCAATAGGATCTCTGTGGGCCTAGTCTTAAAGATTTGTCGTTTAACTTTTAAAATGAATTACCTTTTATTGTGGCATAAACACAACCAGTCATGATGTTTTCATCTGATTGTCAAACAATCCCTTTAAAGGGCACCTTTTCTAGGCTACCCGCGCACGTTCATCCACTCGCAACATACCGTATTTCCAGCCTCCAAACGGTGGTGAATGGAAAGAGACATCTGTTCCACAAAACTCCAAAAAGTGTAATGACATTTGGTGATTGTGCAGCCACTGCTGTCTCGGTATCGGCCACTCATCTCTGCCTCATCTAACCACAGAGCATTTTGGAAAGTTCGCTGTACCACCCGTTTTCAAGTCCATTCGCACATTTCTTATGCCTCTGACATGAGGTGATGATAAAAAGTGGTGTAATAGCCTAAAGTTTTCTTGACATTTTGTTTGAATTACTGTGATAGGGTCATGTTTTACCGGTACGGCATACCCCCACTATTTATTTTGCAGGGATGCTGTACCGGACCATCCTGCCTTACTTTCACCTCTGACTGTATCTCATATACTTACTTCCCTACCCTTTGTGTATTGCAGAAGGCTAGTGTTCTCAGCCAACTAAGCCATATTCAGGAGTGTGTATTGGAGTGCATCCAAAAATCCATTCACCTGTCATTCTAAATGGAGGCAGAGAGCTCTTGTAGAGCAGAGATAGCTGGCTGGCTATCACACTGACTCTCCCCTTTCACTGTGTTTCGCTGGTCAGCGGGGGAGGTGTTAAAAGACCTGATTGACAGGCGGAGCAGCTTTAATCCTGAAGGTAATGTGGTCAAAGTTTTCTCTCTCTCTCTCTCTCTCTCTCTGTTTACATTGACACAGCAAGTGAAATAGAAAATAAACAAAAGTTAAATAAACAAAACAAAATGAACAGTTAACATTACACATGCAAGTGTCAAAGGAATAGACACATTTAAAATGTTATATTATGGTTAGGTGCAGTGTTATAATGATGTGCAAATAGATAAAGTAAAAAAGGGAAAATAAATAAACATAAATATGCGTTGTATTTAAAATGGTGTTTGTTCTCCACTGGTTGCCCTTATCTTGTGGCAACAGGTCACACATATTGCTGCTGTGATGGCACACTGTGGTATTTCACCCAATAGATATGGGAGTTTATCAAAATTGGATCAAATTTTAATTATTTGCGGGTGTAATCTGAGGGAAATGTGTGTCTCTAATATGGTCATACATTTGGCAGGAGGTTAGGAAGTGCAGCTCAGTTTCCACCTCATTTTGTGGGCAGTGTGCACATAGCCTGTTTCTCTTGAGAGCCAGGTCTGCCTACGGCGGCCTCTCTCAATAGATAGGCCATGCTCACTGAATCTGTACATAGTCAAAGCTTTCCTTAATTTTTGTGGTCAGGTATTTTGCTACGGTGTACTCTTTGTTTAGGGCAAAATAGCATTCCAGTTTTCTCAGTTTTTTGGTAAATTCTTTCCAATGTGTCGAGTAATTATCTTTTTGTTTTCTCATGATTTGGTTGGGTCTAATTGTGTTGCTGTCCTGGGGCTCTGTGGGGTGTGTTTGTGTTTGTGAGCAGAGCCCCAGGACCAGCTTGCTTAATAACCTCTCTAGGGTAGGTGAGACGGTAGCGTCCCACCTCTTCAACAGCCAGTGAAACTGCAGGACGCCAAATAAAAATAAAAAACTGAAATCCCATAATTACAATTCCTCAAACATACATGTATTTTACACCATTTTAAAGATACACTTGTTGTAAATCTAGCCACAGTGTCCGATTTCAAAAAGGCTCTACGACGAAAGCAAACCAAACGATTATGTTAGGTGAGTGCCAATTCACAGAATAACACAGCCATTTTTCCAGCCAAAGAGAGGATTCACAAAAAGCAGAAATATAGATCAAATGAATCACTAATCTTTGATGATCTTCATCAGATGACACTCATAGGACTTCATGTTACACAATACATGTATGTTTTGTTTGGTAAAGTTCATATTTATATCCAAAAATCTGAGTTTACACTGGCGCCTTACGTTCAGAAGTCACAAAACATCCTTTGATTTTGCAGAGAGCCACATCAATTTACAGGAAAACTCATAATAAACATTGCTAAAAGATACAACTGTTATGCATGGAATTTTGGATGCACTTCTCCTTAATGCAACCGCTGTGTCAGATTTCAAAAAAGCTTCACGAAAAAAGCAAACCATGCAATAATCTGAGTCGGCGCTCAGAGCCCAATCAAGACACAAATATAGCTGCCATATTATGCAGTCAACAGAAGTCAGAAGTAACATTATAAACATTCACTTACCTTTGATGATCTTCATCAGAATGCACTCCCAGGAATCCCAGTTGCACAATAAATGTTTGTTTTGTTCGATAATGTCCGTCATTTATGTCCAAATTCCTCCTTGTTGTTCTAGCGTTCAGTACACTTTCCAAACTCACGACGTGCGGGCAGGTCCCGCGGAAAGTACGGACGAAAAGTTGAAAAAGTTATATTACAGTCTGTAAAAACATGACAAATGAAGTATTGAATCAATCTTTAGGATGTTTTTAATTATTAACATAATTCTTCAATAATGTTCCAACCGGAGTATTCCTGTGTCTTCAGAATTGCGATGGAACAGAGCTCGCTCTCACGTGAACGCGCATGGTCAGAGCATGGTCACCTCATCGCAGACCTGACTAATTCCTCTCTCCTTCGGCCCCACTAAACAGTAGAGGCATCAGACAAGGTTCTAACGACTGTTGACATCTAGTGGAAGCCTTAGGAAGTGCAACATTACAAATATCCCACTGTATCTTCAATAGGAGCTGAGTTGAAAATCGACCAACCTCAGATTTCCCACTTCCTGGTTGGATTTTTTCTCAGGCCATATGAGTTCTGTTATACTCACAGACATCATTCAAACAGTTTTAGAAACTTCAGAGTGTTTTCTATCCAAATCTACTAATAATATGCATATTCTAGCTTTTATGGCATTGTAGCAGGCCGTTTACTCTGGGCATGCTTTTCATCCGAACGTGAAAATACTGCCCCCTACCCCAAAGAAGTTATAAGGGACTCTTCTCTAGGTTAATCTTTCTGTAGGGGATTACTTTGTTATAGAAGATTTGGGAATCACTTCCTTTTAGGTGGTTGTAGAATTTAAGGGATCTTTTCTGGATTTTGATCATTAGCGAGTATCAGCCTAATTCTGCTCTGCATGCATTATTTGGTGTTTTACGTTGAACACAGAGGATGTTTTTTCAGAATTCTGCATGCAGAGTCTCAATTTGGTGTTTATCCCATTTTGTTTATTCTTGGTTGGTGAGTGGACCCCAGACCTCACAACAATAAAGGGCAATGGGTTCTATAACTGATTCAAGTATTTTTAGCCAGATCCTAATTGGAATGTCGAGCTTTATCTTCCTTTTGATGGCGTAGAAGGCCCTTCTTGCCTTGTCTGTCAGATCGTGCATAGCTTTCTGGAGGTTACCTGTGGAGCTGATGTTAAGGCTGAAGTAGGTACTGTATGGACAGATAATCGAATCTCTGCTATTGTGTTTTTGCTGTAAAACACTTAAGAAATCGGAAATATTGGCTGGATTCACAAGATGCTTGTCTTTAATTTGCTGTACACCATGTATTTTTCAGAAATGTTTTATGATGAGTATTTAGGTATTTCACGTTGGTGTCTGTAATTACTCTGGCTGCTTCGGTGCTATTTGTGACGGTAGCTGTGATGGTAGCTGCAATGTAAAACTGATTTATACCTCAAATATGCACATTTTTCAAACAAAACATAGATTTATTGTATAACATGTTATAAGACTGTCATCTGATGAAGTTGTTTCTTGGTTAGTTTGGTTGGTTCTTGGTTAGTTAGGTTGGTTTTGTGCATGCTACCTGTGCTGTGAAAAATGTCTGTCCTTTTTTGCATTTGGTGGTGAGCTAACATAAATATACGTGGTGTTTTCGCTGTAAAAAAAAAAAAAAAATCGGACATGTTGGCTGGATTCACAATATGTTTATCTTTCATTTGCTGTATTGGACTTGTTAATGTGTGAAAGTTAAATATTTCTAAAAAATATATTTTGAATTTCGCGCCCTGCACTTGAGCTGGCTGTTGTCATAAGTGTACCGACATCGGGCTTGCAGCCATAAGAAGTTAAATCCATTATTAAAAGTGGAAGTAATATGGCACCACAACAAACCTACCAAGAGAGGTCCGTCCACCAAATCTCATGGACCAGGCAAGGAGGGTATTAATTAGAGAGGCAACTAATAGACCAAAGATAACCCTGAAGGAGCTGCAAAGTTCCACAGCAGAGATTCGATTATCTGTCCAAAGGATCACTTTAAGCCGTACACGCCACAGAGCTGGGCTTACGGAAGAGTGGCTAGAAAAAAGCCATACAAGAAAATAAGCAAACACGTTTGTGTTCGCCAAAAGGCATGTGGGAGACTCCCCAAACATATGGAAGAACGTACTCTGGTCAGATGAGACTAAGAATGAGATTTTTGGCCATCAAGGAACTTACTATGTCTGGCACAAACCCAACACCTCCCATCACCCAGAGAACACCATCCCCACAGTGAAGCATGGTGGTGGCAGCATCATGGATGGTGCTATATAGAGGGAAATTCTTGAGAGAACCGGTTTCAGTCTTCCAGAGATTTGAGACTTGGACGGAGGTTCACCTTCCAGCAGGACAATGACCCTAAGCATACTGCTAAAGCAACACTTGAGTGGTTTAAGCGGAAACATTTAATGTATTGGAATGGCCTAGTTAAAGACCAGACCTCAATCCAATTGGGAATCTGTGGTATGACTTAAAGATTGCTGAACACCAGCGGAACCCATCCAACTTGAAGGAGCTGGAGCAGTTTTGCCTTGAAGAATGGGCAAAAATCCCAGTGGCTAGATGTGCCAAGCTTATAGAGACATATCCCAAGAGACTTGCAGCTGTAATTGCTGCAAAAGGTGGCTCTGCAAAGTATTGACTTTGGGGGGGTGGGGTGAATAGTTATGCACGCTCAAGTTTTTTTGTATTATTTCTTGTTTGTTTCACATAAAAAACTATTTTGCATCTTCAAAGTGGTAGGCATGTTGTGTATATCAAATGATACAAACCCCCAAAAAGTATATTTTAATTCCAGATTGTAAGGCAACAAAATAGGAAAACTGCCAAGGGGGTGAATAGTTTCGTAAGCCACTGTACAGTACCAGTCAAAAGTTTGGACACACCTACTCATTCAATAGTTTTTCTTTATTTTTACTACTTTCTACATTGTAGAATAGTAGTGAAGACATCAAACTATGAAATAACACATATGGCATCATGTAGTAACCAAAAAAGTGTTAAAAACTAATCAAAATACATTTATTTTTGATACTCTTCAAAGTAGCCACCATTTGCCTTGATGACAGCTTTGCACACTTTTTGGATTCCCTCAACCAGCTTCATGAGGTAGTCACCTGGAATGCCTTTCAATTAACAGGTGTGCCTTGTTAAGAGTTAATTTGTGGAATTTCTTTCCTTCTTAATGCGTTTGAGCCCATCAATTTTGTTGTGACAAGGTAAGGGTGATATACAGACGATAGCCGTATTTGTAAGGGCTATCTGACCAAGGAGATTGATGGAGTGCTTCAACAGATGACCTGGCCTCCACAATCACCCGATCTCAACCCAATTGAGATGGTTTGGGATGAGTTGGACCACAGAGTCAAGGAAAAGCAGCCAGCAAGTGCTCAGCATGTGTGGGAACTCCTTCAAGACTGTTGGAAAAGCATTCCCCATGAAGCTGGTTGAGAAAATGCCAAGAGTGTGCAAAGCTGTCATCAAGGCAAAGGTTGGCTATCTTGAAGAATCTAAAATCAAAAATATATTTTGATTTGTTTAACACTTTTTTGGTTACTACATGATTCTGTATGTGTTATTTCATAGTTTTGATGTCTTCACTAATATTCTACAATGTAGAAAATAGTACAATTAACTTATCTAGGGTAAGGGGCAGCATTTGGAATTTTGGATGAAATGCATGCCCAAATTAACTTCTTATGGCTGCAAGGGGCAGTATTGAGTAGCCAGTTAAATCGTGCCCATTTCAAACGGCCTCGTACTCAATTCTTGCTGTTACAATATGCATATTATTATTACTATTGGATAGAAAACACTCTCTAGTTTCTAAAACCGTTTGAATTATTTCTCTGAGTGAAACAGAACTCATTCTGCAGCACATTTCCTGACCAGGAAGTGGAATGTCAGAAATCGATGCTCTGTTCAACTTCCTGCCTATACATGGGCATGATACGTAAGAGTCTACGTACACTTCATACACCTTCCCCTGGTTGTCAAGAGGCGGTGAGAGAAGAAATTTCGTGTTTATCTTGGTCTGAGGTGGAATTAAAGCTCTTTGTATGACGTGACCGTCCATTTCCTGTTTCTGGAGCGCGCGAAAGGGGACATGGATTTGCCTTCTGTTTAGCTGTCGTTATGGACGACTAACATCTCCGGTTTAGATTTTATTTGATACATGTGACCATATCATCGTAAAGTATGTTTTTTCAATATAGTTTAACTTCTTATGGCTGCAAGGGGCAGTATTGAGTAGCCAGTTAAATTGTGCCCATTTCAAACGGCCTCGTACTCAATTCTTGCTCGTACAATATGCATATTATTATTACTATTGGATAGAAAACACTCTCTAGTTTCTAAAACCGTTTGAATTATATCTGTGAGTAAAACAGAACTCATTTTGCAGCAAACTTCCTGACAGGAAGTGGAAAATCTGAAATCGATGCTCTGTTCCAGGGCATCCCTATTAATTTGCTTGATATGTATTAGTATACATGCACTTCATACGCCTTCCACTAGATGTCAATAGGCAGTGAGAGAAGAAATGGAGTGTATAGCTTGATCTGAGGTTGATTAAGAGCTCTTGGCATGACGTGACACCAATTTCCTGTTTTCAGGAAGGCGCGAGAAGGGAACCGGGGATTGCCTTCTGAAAAGCTGTCGTTATAAACGGCTAAAGGCCGGAGATAGTAGCCGTTTATAACGACAGCTTTTCAGAAGGCAATCCCCGGTTCCCTTCTCGCGCCTTCCTGAAAACAGGAAATTGGTGTCACGTCATGCCAAGAGCTCTTAATCGACCTCAGATCAAGCTATACACTCCATTTCTTCTCTCACTGCCTATTGACATCTAGTGGAAGGCATATGAAGTGCATGTATACTAATACATATCAAGCAAATTAATAGGGATGCCCTGGAACAGAGCATCGATTTCAGATTTTCCACTTCCTGTCAGGAAGTTTGCTGCAAAATGAGTTCTGTTTTACTCACAGATATAATTCAAACGGTTTTAGAAACTAGAGAGTGTTTTCTATCCAATAGTAATAATAATATGCATATTGTACGAGCAAGAATTGAGTACGAGGCCGTTTGAAATGGGCACCTTTCATCCAAGCTACTCAATACTGCCCCTGCAGCCCTAAAAAGTTAAAATAGTGTCTGTGAGTATAACAGAACTGATTTGGCAGGCGAAAACCTGAGAAAAATCCATTCAGGGAGTAGTTTTTTGGGGGGTTTTGTAGTTTTCTATTCAATGCCATTACAGTATCCATTGACTTAGGACTCAAATTGCAGTTTCTATGCCTTCCACTAGATGTCAAAACTGTTCGCTGCTCTGGCACCCCAATGGTGGAACAAACTCCCTCACGACGCCAGGTCAGCGGAGTCAATCACCACCTTCCGGAGACACCTGAAACCCCACCTCTTTAAGGAATACCTAGGATAGGATAAAGTAATCCTTCTAACCCCCCCCCCCCCCCCCTTAAAAGATTTAGATGCACTATTGTAAAGTGGTTGTTCCACTGGATATCATAAGGTGAATGCACCAATTTGTAAGTCGCTCTGGATAAGAGCGTCTGCTAAATGACTTAAATGTAAATGTAAATGTAATGTCAACAGTCTTTAGAAATTGTTTCAGGCTTGTATTCTGAAAAATGAGGAAGTAAGAGCAGTCTGAATGAGTGGACCCTAAAGTGTCACAGAGCTTTTTCATGCGCGAGACCGAGAGAGTGCCTTTCTTGTTTATCTTTTAAATTGAAGACGTTATTGTCCGGTTGAAATATTATCGATTATTTAGGCTAAAAACAACCTGAGGATTGAATATAAACATCGTTTGACATGTTTCTATGAACTTTACTGATACAATTTAGATTTTTTGGTCTTCCTGTTTTTACTGCGTTTGAGCCTGTGGATTACTGAAGAAAACGCGCGAACAAAACTGAGGTTTTTGGATATAAAGAGACTATCGAACAAAAGGAACATTTATTGAGTAAATGAATGTCTGCTGAGTGCAACCATATGAAGATCATCAAAGGTAAGGGATGAATTTTATCTCTATTTCTGACTTGTGTAACTATTCTACTTGACTGGTTACTGTTTGTAATGATTTGTCTAGTGGGCTATGTTCTCAAATAACATAGCCCACTAGACAAAGGTATGCTTTCGCCATAAAGCATTTTTTAAATCTGACACCGTGGTTGGATTCACAAGAAGTTAATCTTTAAACCTATGTAAAATATGTTTTGTTTTCTGAATTTTTATAATGAGTATTTCTGTATTTGAATTTGGCGCCCAGCAGTTTCACTGGATGTTGAAGAGGTGGGACGTCTCACGTACCCCCCAAAAAATCTTGGATGAGTAGGTGTGTCCAAACTTTTGACTTGTACTGTATGTTGAAGAGGGTGGGGCTCAAGCTGCATCCCTGTCTCACCCCACAGCCCTGTGGAAATAAATGTGTGTGTTTTTTGCCAATTTTACCTGCAGACTTGTTGTTTGTGTACATGGATTTTATATTGTTCAATGTTTTTCCCCCAATACTGCTTTCCATCAATTTGTATATGAGACCATCATGCCAAATTGAGTCAAACGCTTTTTTGAAATCAACAAAGCATGAGAAGACTTTGCCTTTGTTTTGGTTTGTTTGTCAATTAGGTTGTGCAGGGTGAATACGTGATCTGTCGTACAGTAATTTGTTAAAAAGACAATTTGACATTTGCACAGTAAATTTTTTTCATTGAGGAAATGTACAAGTATGCTGTTATTGATAATGCAGAGGTGTGCCTGGGGGGTCATATTACCTCCAGGTAGATGCATCTCTCTCTCTCTCTCTCTCTCTCTCTCTCTCTCTCTCTCTCTCTCTCTCTCTCTCTCTCTCTCTCTCTCTCTCTCTCTCTCTCTCTCTCTCTCTCTCTCTCTCTCTCTCTCTCTCTCTCTCTCTCTCTCTCTCTCTCTCTCTCTCTCTCTCTCTCTCTCTCTCTCTCTCTCTCTCTCTCTCTCTCTCTCTCTCTCTCTCTGTGTATGCTGGGAGTTTTTTGGAGTTTGATGTGGAGGGCTCTGTCCTAACTTATTTTCTTAATTATTCCTTGGTCTTTTCTTTACATTTCTATGGTGGACGGTTAATGGACTGTTTGTTTTAGCAGTACCCACAGTTCTTTTCAAAGTTAGGGAGAAGAGGACAGAGTTTTAGTTTCCTGGGGTTTAGAAGGTGTGGTGAGAGCGATGGCTTCGCAGCCTAGCACGGAGGAGACGCTGTCGTTACGGCATGGATTCAGGTGTGTTTCTGAGAATGGAATTAAGGTGGAGGAGGTTCTGCTCACTGTCGGCGAACAGGTATGAGCTGAATTTATACATTCCGCTTCCAGAATGAACAAAACTGTGGTTGTGTTCATAAAAAGAGCATATTTGGTGGGTAGGCTCATTGCTAGTGGAATATTTGTAAGGGGTGTGTTGGTGCCAATGTCTCCTCTTTCTACCACCTCGACCAGGGTGGTACTTGCAAATTTGCTTCCGTTTATTACGGATTATCAAATCAGGAAAGAGCTGAGTCGTTTTGGTAAGTGTGCTAGTGGGTTTTGTGTACTGTCTGCAGGTTTTCAGGCAGATGTTTCGTTCCGGAGGCAAGTGTTCATGTTTCTGAATAACAATGAGCAACAGTTAAATGTGCATTTTAAAGTGAGGCATGGGGAGGGGCTCTACACAGGGTTTGCCAGCACAGACTGTCTACCGTGTTTTGAGTGTGGGGATTTGGGGCATAAGAGCTTTGCGTGCCCACATAAAGGCTGTAGACAAGGTGAGGGTACAAGTGCCAGTGGGGGAAATCGAGGTCAACGTGTAGGGGGACATGAGATGCAGCCAGCTGAGGCTGGATCTAGTCATGCTACAGATGGTGGTGTAGCTGAGGCTGGGCCTAGTCATGCTACAGATGGTGGTGTAGATGAGGCTGGGACTAGTCATGCTAGAGATGGTGGTGTAGCTGAGGCTGGGTCTAGTCATATGAAATCAAATCAAATCAAAGTTTATTTGTCACGTGCGAAAAAACAACAGTAAACAGAGAGTGAAAAATAACAGTAGCGAGGCTATATACAGTAGCGAGGTAACATACAGACACGGGTTAGTCGGGCTGATTGCGGTAGTATGTACATGTAGATATGGTTAAAGTGACTATGCATATATATGAACAGAGAGCAGAAGTAGCGTAAAAGAGGGGTTGGCGGGTGGCTGGACACAATGCAGACTAGCCTGGTTAGCCAATGTGCGGGAGCACTGGTTGGTCAGGCCAATTGAGGGAGTATGTACATGAATGTATAGTTAAAGTGATTATGCATATATGATAAACAGAGATTAGCAGCAGCGTAAAAGAGGGGTTGGGGGGCACACAATGCAAATAGTCCGGGGTAGCCATTTGATTACCTGTTCAGGAGTCTTATGGCTTGGGGGTAAAAACTGTTGAGAAGCCTTTTTGTCCAAGGCTTGGCACTCCGGTACCGCTTGCCATGCGGTAGTAGAGAGAACAGTCTTTGACTGGGGTGTTTGGGGTCTTTGACAATTTTTAGGGCCTTCCTCTGACACCGCCTGGTGTAGAGGTCCTGGATGGCAGGCAGCTTAGCCCAAGTGATGTACTGGGCCATACGCACTACCCTCTGTAGTGCCTTGCGGTTGGAGGCCGAGCAATTGCCGTACCAGGCAGTGATGCAACCAGTCAGAATGCTCTCGATGTTGTAGCTGTAGAACCTTTCGAGGATCTCAGGACCCATGCCAAATATTTTTAGTTTCCTGAGGCTTTGTTGTGCCCTCTTCACGACTATCTCGGTGTGTTTGGACCATTCTAGTTTGTTGGTGATGTAGCTCTCAACCTGCTTCACTACAGCCCCCTCAATGAGAAAGGGGGCGTGCTCTGTCCTCCTTTTCCTGTAGTCCACAATCATCTCCTTAGTCTTGGTTACGTTGAGGGATAGGTTGTTATTCTGGCACCACCCGACCAGGTCTCTGACCTCCTCCCTATAGGCTGTCTCGTCGTTGTCGGTGATCAGGCCTACCACTGTTGTGTTGTCTGCAAACTTACTGATAGTGTTGGAGTCGTGCCTGGCCATGCAGTCGTGGGTGAACAAGGAGTACAGGAGGGGACTGAGCACGCACCCCTGGGGGGCTCCAGTGTTGAGGATCAGTGTTGCAGATGTGTTGTTACCTACCCTCACCACCTGCGTGGCGGCCCGTCAGGAAGTCCAGGATCCAGTTACAGAGGGAGGTGTTTAGTCCCAAGATTCTTAGCTTAGTGATGAGCTTTGAGGGTTCTATGGTGTTGAACGCTGAGCTGTAATCAATGAATAGCATTCTCAAATAGGTGTTCCTTTTGTCAAGGTGGGAAAGGGCAGTGTGGAGTGCAATAGAGATTCATCTGTGGATCTGTTTGGGCGGTATGCAAATTGGAGTGGGTCTAGGGTTTCTGGGATAATGGTGTTGATGTGAGCCATTTACCAGCCTTTCAAAGCACTTCATGGCTACAGACGTGAGTGCTACAGGTCTGTAGTCATTTAGGCAGGTTGCCTTTGTGTTCTTGGGCACAGGGATTATGGTGGTGTGCTTGAAACATGTTGGTATTACAGACTCAATCAGGGACATGTTGAAAATGTCAGTAAAGACACCTGCCAGTTGGTCAGCACATGCCCGGAGCACACGTCCTGGTAATCCGTCTGGCCCTGCAGCCTTGTGTATGTTGACCTGTTTAAAGGTCTTACTCACGTTGGCTACGGAGAGCGCGATCACACAGTCGTCCAGAACAGCTGACGCTCTCATGCATGCCTCAGTGTTGCTTGCCTCGAAGTGAGCATAGAAGTGATTTAGCTCATCTGGTAGGCTCGTGTGACTGGGCAGCTCACGGCTGTGCTTCCCTTTGTAGTCTGTAATAGTTGCAAGCCCTGCCACATAAGACGAGTGTCGGTGCCGGTGTAGTATGATTCAATCTTAGCCCTATATTGACGCTTTGCCTGTTTGATGGTTCGTCGCAGGGCATAGCAGGATTGTTTGTAGGCTTCCGGGTTAGAGTCCCGCACCTTGAAAGCGGCAGCTCTACCCTTTAGCTCAGTGCGAATGTTGCCTGTAATCCATGGCTTCTGGTTGGGGTATGTACGTACAGTCACTGTGGGGCTGATGTCATCGATGCACTTATTGATTAAGCCAGTGACTGATGTGGTGTACTCCTCAATGCCATCGGAAGAATCCTGGAACATGTTCCAGTCTGTGATAGCAAAACAGTCCTGTAGTTTAGTATCTGCTTCATCTGACCACTTTTTTATTGACCGAATCACTGGTGCTTCCTGCTTAAATGTTTTGCTTGTAAGCAGGAATGAGGAGGATAGAGTTGCGGTCGGATTTACCAAATGGATGGCGAGGGAGAGACTTGTATGCGTCTCTGTGTGTGGAGTACAGGTGATCTAGAATTTTTTTCCCTCTGGTTGAACATTTAACATGTTGATAGAAATTTGGTAGAACTGATTTAAGTTTCTCTGCATTAAAGTCTCCGGCCACTAGGAGCGCCGCCTCTGGGTGAGTGGTTTCCTGTTTGCTTATTTCCTTATACAGCACTCCTGATTCCTGCTACAAGCAAAAATTTAGGCAGGAAGCTTAGTGCCAGCATCTGTCTGAGGTGGTAAATAAACAGCCACGAAAGGTATAGCTGAAAACTCTCTAGGCAAGTAGTGTGGCCTGCAATGTATCACAATATACTCTACTTCAGGCGAGCAAAATCTTGAGACTTTCTTCAATTTCGTGCACCAGCTGTTGTTTACAAATATGCACAGACCACACCCCCTCGTCTTACCAGAGTGTGCTGTTCTACCTTGCCGGTGCAGCGTATATCCCGCTAGCTGAATATCCATGTCGTCATTTAGCCACGATTTCGTGAAACATAGGATATTACAGTCTTGATGTCCCGTTGGTAGGATATTCGTGATCGTACCTCGTCTAATTTATTGTCCAATGATTGCACGTTGGTGAGTAATATTGAAGGTAACGCAGCTTTCCCACTCGCCTTCTGCGGATCCTCATGAGGCATCCCAATCTGTGTCCTTTGTACCTGCGTCTCTTCCTCTTGCCAGTAACTGGGATGTTGGCCTTGTAGGATGTTAGGAGAATGTCCTGTGTGTCATGCTTGTTGAAGAAAAAATCTTAGTCTAATCCGAGGTGAGCGATCGCTATCCTGATATCCAGAAGCTCTTTTTTTGCCGTAAGATACGGTTGCAGAAACATTATGTACAAAAGAAGTTACAAATAACACAAAAGAAAACCCACATAATAGTATATTTGGTTGAGCGCCCGTAAAACTGCTGCCATTTCTTCCGGCGCCATTTTCTCCATCATGGATGGTGGTGTAGATGAGGCTGGGCCTAGTCAGGTTATGGTAGTGGATGAGGAGAGTATAGTGTGGGAGGGTAAGCGACTAGGGGGGGTGGAGGACGGTGTCATGCGGAAGAGGAAAAAGGGGGAGTTGGGAGGGGAGAGGCTGGTTTTGTCAAAGGCACTAAGGAACCTTTGCCTGGTGCTGGGGGGGAGGCCCCGACTAGAGAGAAAGGGCAGGTGGTCAGGATGGGAGATGGAGAGGAGGAGGAGGAAGGTGGGTCTGAGGAAGAGGACAATGAGGGGAACTCGAGCACAATATTAGCGAGATGGAGGCAGAGCTGGTGGGGCTAGGCAATGTAGGCTTCCAGGCTAATTTAGCGGAATTACGTATGGATCTGGGCAGTCTCCAGGTTAAAGCAAAGGGAGTACTTGTAAGAGCTAGGTTCTCCATGCTCAAAGAGATGGATGCTCCCAGCTCCTTCTTCTTTGGTTTGGAAAGACAGAGTGGTGAAGCCAAGGGTATGCATTGTCTATGGCTTTCGGATCGGCGGGTGATCTATGTGGTGGGGAGTTGCGGGAGCGGGCTGTGGAGTTGCATAGGGCAGAACTGTGTGATCCTATGTGTGCTCAGGTTTTCTTTGCTGAACCCCCTAAGCTCTCACTGGCACAGAGGGATGAAATAGACATTCCCCATCTGGCCGTAACCCAGATGTCCCCCAGCCAAGGTATTTGCCAAGGTCCTCGCTTATAGACTGAAGTCCCATCTGGACTCTATAGTACACAAGGACCAGACATATTGCGTACTGGGACGCTCAATCCCGGACAACTTGTTCTTAATCAGGGACATGTTGGACTTGTCGAGAGGTGATAATGTGAACTTTGGACTCTTTAGATCAAGAGAAGGCTTTTGAGTATCTGTTTAATGTGATGTCTATGTTTGGGTTTGGGGAAATGTTTTTGACCTGTGTGAAAATGTATGCTGGGGCGTCAAGGTGGGCGGGAGGCTCAGTAGGCCAGTCTGAGTGAGACGGGGTTATATACACTAGCAATTGAGCCTTTTTGGGGCCTGCTATGCAGGAGACTGCAGGGAGTGTGCTAGACAGGCATGGGTGTTTTGACAGGCATAGCAGTGTCAGCGTATGCAGATGACATTCCTGGGATGGTCAAGGATGGTCAGGATATGCAGGCACTAGAGACTAGTCTGAAGGTGTATGAGGGAGCTTCGTCAGCTAAGATAAACTGGGGAAAGAGAGCAAAGCTCTGTTATGTGGGGCATGGGGGGATAGGGGCCCCTCCTTTGCTTCCAGGGGGTTTGCAGTGGGGTTGTGAAGGACTGGGTCAGGAAGAACTGGGAGGGGCTGTCACAGGCAGTGGTGTCAAGACTGGCCAGGTGGAGGTTGCTCCTGTCCCAAGTGTCATATAGAGGGAGGGTGCTGATAATCAACAACCTGGTGGCATCTTCCCTGTGGCATAAACTGGCTGTCCTCAACCCCCCCACCAGTCTGCTCGCAGACCTGCAACGCAAGCTGGTGGATTTTTTCTGGTCGGGCCATCACTGGCTGAGGGCGGCAGTGTTGTACATGTTGTCCATCCACGAAGGAGGACAGGGCCTGGTGGAACTGGAGAGCAGGGTGGCTGCTTTCCGACTAAAGGCAGTGCAGAGACTGCTGTACCATACTGATATCGGCTGGAGGGAACCAGCATGTGCGCTGCTGAGGAGAGCTGGCGAAATTAGGGTTGGTCTCTGCGCACCTTAGGGTGGAATTTGAGTTCTACAAAATGATAAATATGTGTGGAGATGTTTCAGGAGATATGGTGTGTCAGGGGGGCAGTCTGTATAGCTGGGGATGATGTTATGGATATACGTATCGTGGGGTAATGGGTAAGGTGAGTATGGTATGCAGTACTGCAGTACAGGATATATGTTGGTGTTTTATTTTAAGGGGGGAGTGAGGTTTTAATGAAATGAGAATGTTTAATTAAAGAAAGACAAAAAGTCCAAGTCTCTCTCTCCCCTCTCTCTCTCTCTCTCTCTCATTAATTAACAGAATCAATAACAACATAATTCATAATATTCAAGATTGTGACAAACAGGACAATCAGTATCAACAATTGTCAACGGTGGTGGGATGGGGTTTTATTAGAAATGGAAATAAGCAAGAAAATAAGTAAATAAATAGGTAAATAACAAATAATCAGCAAAGTTCAAAATGAACTGCTCCTCCAAAACCAACTCTGTAGATTTCAAAGTCCCTGGCAAGTAAATGCAGAACGCAAAATGCATTTCCTCGAATCCTCACGACTTCAAAAGCTATCAGATTTATTTTCATTGGTAATGGAGGGAGGAGAAGTAGTTTAAACACCTCTCCAAAGAATGATTATGTTTCTGCCGAACCAACGCTCTGCCAGGGAAACTAAATCCAAACTGAATGATGCTGTATCATGGACGGATGCCTGCACAACAGTCAAATGACTTCCATTCTCCCTCTGTTGCCAATGTGGCACACACACACACACACACACACACACACACACACACACACACACACACACACACACACACACACACACACACACACACACACATTCTAATACTCTCGCATGCTCACACAATCCTGAGCCTCTGCTTTAAACCAGGATATTGAAGTCGGAAGAGCGGCCTCAAATGTATGATTGATCTCTGTATGTGAGGGGGAACTTTAAATTGATTATGTTGTTTAGCAGTAAATAACACAAGGGAAGGCAGAAGGACTCACACACAGCCCGCGTTTATTGATCTGACCACTCAGACACACACACTCTCAGATCAATGTAATTCATGGCCTGTCATTGTCGTGCTTCTGTCTCCCACCAGTGAATGGAAACTCATGGGATTAGACATTGTCTCATGCTCTGTTCTCTATTATAGAGATGTACCTGAGGAGTATGACCCCTAGCTCTCCCACAGCAGAACCTCAACTATTTAGTATGACATTACTTTGACAAGGGGTGCTGACATTTTCATAATCCCTGTGTGTGTCCCAAACGCCACCCTATTCCTATTTTGGTGCAATACTTTTGATATTTTGACGTTGGCCCATGCACTAAATAGGGATTAGGGTGCAATTTGGGATGCAGACATAATCCCTGTGTCTCATCTCTTACTATACAATAAATACATGTCTGAAGATACCTATAGTGTGTTCCTGTAGTGCAGGTATATGGTTTCATGCAGAGAACTATAGCTGTTATAGATATAGACCTAGTTCAGGTCTTTGAGACAAACCCTCAGTGCCTTATTTCTGTTCAAGCACCATTCTTGTCTGTTGCCCCAGTGGGGCCTTCCTGGGTGTGTAGTGTGGCCCCAGAATGAGGCCCCTAAGAGGCTCCCCTGCTCCTCAACACCCAGACACATTCATCAGCCTCCTCCTTTTCTCCTCTCGTTACGTCTCACCTGTCTTAGAGGAGGCACCATCTCAAAACTTTGTCAGCTCTTATTAAAGGCGCAATCTGGGATTCAAACAACAAAGGAGTCAACTCCCCACTTTGTTTAGGCAAACAGCTGAGGGATGGAGCTAAAGAAATGTAGCCACTCTCAAAATGCATAGATGGAGCTATGGATGCAAGGACTGACCATCTATAAGATCAAAATGATTGTTTTAACTATACTCATGAGGCATTTATAAGTTTGATTCTTTTAGATTCTTAAAAAAAAGAAAAAAAAAAGGAATGTACCAATCCCAGATTGCCCCTTTAGAAAACCCATCCAGGGCTTTCTCCATCTCTGCTCTCTACAGTACATCCCCATGCTGAACCACACACTCTGTAAATGTCTCAGTAGCACCCGGACGGCGGTCGCTCTGGGCTCTATTACAGGATCTGCAGGGCTGACAACATGCACCAGATCCACATACAGGGACCAGGACTGGATAGGAGCACAACAGGGGACTTTTCTGGGACAATTCAGGTGAAGGATTTGATGTCACTGAGGAAGGGAAGTCCCACTTGGGTCGGTTGATCCAAATTGAAGGTCTAAACCCTGCTACTCAACTGAGCTATGATTGTCTGTTGTTTACACACCTGTGAATATGAGCATATTTATAATGTGTTTCTCCAATCTGTGTCTCAAATTAGAAATATTTTTAACCTGCTGTATTAATGTGTGTCACTAAAGATGGCATACATTTTTCTTTCCTTCACTGTAAATACTATGTGGACCTTCCTCGTTTTCCTTTTCATAACGGATAATTGTTTGTTTTCACACCTGTGTCCCGGGTTTTTAATGGGGCAATCTGGGATTGGTACATTCCTTTTTTTATCTACACACCACAAATACCACAAGAATCCACAACTACATGTGCACTGCGTTTTCCCTTTTTCACTACCTACTATGTTTCACAATAGTCCATCCAATTCATTAAATAGAAGGTCTGCAATATAGACATCAAATTCGTGTTCATATTTTTTTTTACACTAAATAACCAGGTTTCCATCCAACCTTTTTAATGCGAGTAAAATAAATGCAGGATAAAAAAGACTACAGGCCTGACGGAAAAAGCTAATTTGTTGGTAAGCTTTCCAAATGTAGACAAAACAAAATAAGCTAGACAAGGTGAGATATTTTGTGTAGGTAAAATTAATTTAGCTAGAAATGGCCATGGAAACGCTTTTATGTGCAAATATTGATATAATAACCATCGTGTCGAAGTAATGTCACGGCTGTCTTCCTCCTCCTCGTCTGAGGAGGAAAAGTTTGAAGGATCGGAGGACCAATATGCAGCGTGGTATGTGTTCATCTTGTTTTTAATAGAAAGTGAACACTTTGTGAAACTAATACAAAAACAATAAACGACGACCGTGAAGCTAAATAACAAATAGTGCTGACACTAAACACTACACATAGACAATCACCCACAACCCACAATACAAAACAGGCTACCTAAATATGGTTCCCAATCAGAGACAACGCAAAACACCTGCCTCTGATTGAGAACCATATCAGGCCAAACACATAGAAATAGACAAACCAGACATACAACATAGAATGCCCACTCAGATCACACCCTGACCAAACAAAACATAAAACATACAAAGCAAACTATGGTCAGGGCGTGACAAGTAAATGTCACGGCCATCGTAGGGAGGAGACCAAGGCGCAGCGTGGAATGTGTACATTCTCTTTATTATAAGAACGAACACTGAACAAAACTAACAAAACAACAAAATGAACCGTGAAGCTATACAAAGAGTGCTGAACAGGCAACTACACATAGACAAGAACCCACAAAACCAAAAGGGAGATGGCAACCTAAATATGATCCCCAATCAGAGACAACGATAAACAGCTGCCTCTGATTGGGAACCAATTCAGGCCACCATAGACCTACAATTACCTAGACATACCAAAACCCCTAGATATACAAAAAACCCTAGACAATACAAAAACAAGCATACCCACCCTCGTCACACCCTGACCTAACCAAAATAATAAAGAAAACATAGATAACTAAGGTCAGGGCATGACAGTAAACTTGGAGTCACGAGATGACATGTTGTGTCATCCTTCCAATACGACTCGGGAAAGAATGCAGTTTATTAAGCTACAGATGAAATAAATTATGATGAACTTCACAGGGTGGTGAAAGCGCAAGGTGGTGAGCTTGATGCTCCTTTCCAATACATACCGAGGATCATATTCTGGTGACATGATGATCTTTGCTTGGCTGCAGTTTGACAAATAAAAATAATCTTGCTCACTTCGCCATAATAATCTCATCACGTAGGCTATACCAGAGATCTGTATATAATGAAGATATGCTCATGTCTCCGCCCCTAACAATGGGAGTTGTTGTCCCAAAGGTGGGAAGACAGGCCAGCATATTAAGCCCATAGAAACGCATTGGGATTATTTTGGACAGATTTTGGAGAGTGATAACCATCTTGCTTCGCCTCTTCCTTTCTGGCTATACCTGCACTGCATCTGCAAGCTGTTGGCTACAGTGCACATGCCAATACCAGAGAGGGCACATTCGCTATATAACGCAACATCGTTTGCGACAAAACCATCAGTAGATTTTAAAATGCGATGGAAACACAGTTGACTTGTATTTTTTATTTGGTACTTGGAAATGTAACTGAAAAAGTCATTTTTATGTGCACTACTTCATTGCGCACATCCATTTATCCGCAACAAGTCATGAAAACACCTCTGGTGGGAAAATACGCATATTGTTTTTATGCAGATTTGAGAATATTCACGTAAAAATCTGTTGCCAATTAGATGGAAACCTAGTTTATGAAACTACTTTTTGAGTCAACTCCTAAAGCATATGGTGTTGCTATTATCTAGCTTCAGCCTGTACAGCTACCCCTTACAGACTTGGGGATAAAAGACGAAGACAGTGATAGAAAGAGCATAACAGACTAGCTCTTCTCTTTCAAAGTGACATATTCCCATTTCAGTCTGGCTTTGAACTCTCTTTGAATTACATTGCACATTCCCTCTGAACTAATATTGTCTCAAAGCAAAGTACCAGTTGTCAACGTGTTTCCTATAATAAAAAGAGCACAGAGATGAGCAATACACATTCACGTTAACTTTGTTATTCAAATGTAAGGCCAGTTTGTGTCAGAAAATTGGTTATACTACTCTGAATGACCAAACATGCAATTTCCCCGCTGTGCTAATTTGAATCAGCTTTGGCCTCGTACACACTTGAAGCTGAAATCATAGGGCGAAACTGTCACGTCAGTTTGGAATATTAGAAGAACAAAGAAGTACCATTTTTTTGGGGCACGATGCCATATGCTCCTCTCCTCCGTTTCATGGAAAGAACACAACCAATGACAATGCAGCTGGGGCGAACAGTGGCGCTTTTCACTGTATGTGGATTTCAGCTTTAGGCTGTACAACGCATTTGGCACAATTGTTAAAAAAATGTGTCCAGACAAGCTCTCAGCTGTATCACAGCCATTGTGTAAAATGCGTTGTACAACAGTTGTACAACCTGAGTGTGTACAGGGCCTGGTACTGTAATATCCATCATCTCTCTCTGGCTGATTGAACGGGTCAAAATTGTTGTGCGTTAGTCCTCATGTCCCCAGACATCAGTATAGACCCGTAGACCTGATTGTAATGAACGATCTCAAGGTAAACGTTCTGCTAAATCACTACAGCCATTTAAATATGTTACCCCCACAATGGAATTAATTCATGTAGTTAACAAATTAATAAACATATTGCCTTTACAAATGCTTTACTATACTGTACTCTATACCATCTACTGCATCTTGCCTATGCCGTTCTGTACCATCACACATTCATATATCTTTATGTACATATTCTTTAACCCTTTACACTTGTGTGTATAAGGTAGTAGTTGTGGAATTGTTAGGTTAGATTACTTGTTGGTTATTACTGCATTGTCGGAACTAGAAGCACAAGCATTTCGCTACACTCGCATTAACATCTGCTAACCATGTGTATGTGACAAATAAAATTTGATTTGATTTGAAAGGACCCAGTATCGCTACACTGGTAGACTGACTGTACAGTATTACCATATTATTGATTGACCTCTTACTACTAAGTAGTAAGTAAGTCACACACACACAAACGCATGCACATTGCATGCACATTGCATGCAGACAGTATAGTATAGCTACTCGGCTACATCCCTACACCTATAATAACGTTGTTTCAGGTTGGTACCATTCTGTGACTCTCAATAGTCACCTTGTAAAAGTATACACTACACAACAACAATACTCCACTGTTGCAGTATTATCCACTTTCAAAGAGTCTGGCTGAAAGAAATACACATTTCTGTAAATTATCAAATAAATTATGTGAACTGAAATAGTTGGAGTACTCACACTGACATCAGGAACAGCACCTAACGCTCAGATACAGACACAAAATGAATAGTGTCTCTGAGGATAAACTTTTCCTTTATTTTAGGCTGGAGAGATCAAGTTGGCACCCTATTCCATGTGGGCCAAAAGTAGTACACTATTAAGGGAAAAGAGTGCTATTTGGGACACAGACAATGGTTTAACTCAGTTTAGGAATATGGAGAGGTTGGGTTGGTCACCTCTCTGTGGATCAAGCTCTAATACCAGGTATTACAATGGCACATCTCTTCAAATAATGGGGTTATGGCTCTCTTTGCTTCAAAAGCCATCATAAACCTGCATAATATTAAACATCTGCTGAGATTACGCTGCGTAAAGATATTAGCATTCACGTGTTACATTCTATTCTGCCTGATTGTTGTTGTTTTTTGTCTTTGGTGCTTGGGAGATGGAAGGTTGGGGACTCAGGACGATTCTGGAGGTAAATGAAAAATGAAATGGTAATTAAGTGTGAGATGGAAGTAGCGGGGTTGTCGAAGGAGAGAAATTGAGGAAGTGGGGATATTAGGTGTTTTAAATTAATTCTGCTGCTGTGGGGGCAGTGAGAGAAAGAGAGAGGCTGCAGCACTGGGAGGGAACAGTGGAGCCATTGTTTGGCCACTGACAGATCTCAATAAGGCCCTGCTAATTTATTACACAACTCTCATTACTGAGAGGCTCTGGCCCTCGCAGGTGTTGCTCTATTAAAACGTGATGCATTACCATTAACTCTGCTGGGGAGCTAGGGTTCCACTCTGTCCGACTGGCTCCATGAAACACTGCACGCACTTAGATAAAAGGGTTCCATAAGGGTTCACCTTTAACATCCTAAGAATTGTTTTTGGAAGAAAGGTTTATTTGATAATTCTTTGCAAGGCAAGAAGGGTTCTACATAGAACCATATATCATATTTCCCAGCATGCTCTAATGCAAGGTGATTTTCAGAATTGCTTGTTTTAATATCTGTGTCTTGCATGTACGTTGATTGATTCATACATGTTA
This sequence comes from Salvelinus namaycush, assembly GCF_016432855.1. Classification (NCBI taxonomy): domain Eukaryota; kingdom Metazoa; phylum Chordata; class Actinopteri; order Salmoniformes; family Salmonidae; genus Salvelinus; species Salvelinus namaycush. The sequence continues at coordinate 35,189,545 of NC_052321.1, forward strand.
TGCTACACAAAGAAAAATGGCATACATTTATATAAACTAATCAAATCTGTTAGTAGTTTAACTGAGATGGTTGTTCCAGTTTAGATGATTGAGCTAGTCTCAGTGTTCCATCTCCCTACCCTGGCAGTCATTATGAACGCAGGTTGTGGGTGATAAAAAAAATCCTAACTGTCTGGATTCCAATAGGAATTGAACATCACTTTGCAAGCCAGCATAATGTGACTTGCAGGCCTGATGTGGCCTGTAAACCACGAGTATCCTGACAACACTATGTTAGGGTATAACTACGCCGTCAAAGAAAGGCTTTGTAATATATGCCATAAATAATATGATTTTAAAGGCTAATAAGGCTGGTGGAACCATTCATAGAAGAAGAACCCTCCAAAGAGTGTTCATAGAGAGTTCTAGGTAGAACCATTTACAGGGGGTTCTATGAAGAACCTGACAAAAAGGGTTGCGGACAAACTGAAGAACCCTACATGGTCTACTTAGCACCTTTTTTTCTAAGAGTAAAGACAGCAGAAGGTACCATTTAAACAGGAGGGCTTGGTAGGTCAGTTCAATCTGGTGGGGGCCATTATATATTTGATTTAAACTTGTCTATTGGTTTGTTTGTGGAGATAATTGTTATCAGACAGATGGCATCTCTCGCTTGAATGTGATAAAATCGGATCCAGAGCTGATTTCAATAACGCATGTATGCTGTGTCTGTCTATCAGTGTGTTTTTGTCTTATGATATCCCATTGACTATCAATGAGTCTCTCTCTCTCTGTCTCTCTCTCCTGCCCTGTGTATGAACTGTGTGGAGTCAGTTAAATGCGTCATAGCAGTGTACCCCTGAGGGTGTGTACTAAACTCCACATGAAAAGAGCCACGACAACCACTGCCTTTCTCCCCATTCATTCACCATACACCATCTGTATGTACTCTGCATGATCATTTCTGACTTGAAAAATATGCTTTTGCCACGTGTGATGGTGGTACCGCGGATGATGATGGTGGTGATGAGTGGCTTTTGCAATGCCGAGTGTAATGTAAAGATGAGCTGCAGTAATGTGTGATTTCAACTCAAGTGCTATGGGCACAAGACAGATACACCTGCATGTGACTAAATCTATGGGCCGATGAGGTCTTTTGGAAGTGGTTGTGATGAGGAAATATGTGTCCCAAATCACACCCTATTCTCTATATAGTGCACTACTTTTAACCAGATCCTATGGGGCCAATCGGGCTCTGGTCAAAAGTAAGGCACTATATAGGTAATAGGGTGCCATTTGAGAAGCAGCATATGCATAGAGATGCTGGTAGGAAGTATTTTGGGAGGGGTGATGATGAGGTAACACAAGGCACAGAGAAATGGGTCTCTGGTCTCTCTGCAGTGCAGCTGTAGTAAGTTACTTATTTGTGAGCTGTGGGTAATGCAGTGGGAGCAGCAGCAGCGGCCTGTCTAACCAGGCATCACTGGGTCAATTTACTGGACCGTGGCAGAGGGAGCCCGGGAGGAAGGAAATAGCTTGGGTGGATGGCCTGCTGATTGCACAGCCCATTCCACACATCTTATTCTGTCACAACACAGTGACAGGATGCATGCACACACACACACAGAGACACGCACGCAAACACACACAGTGACACCGAGACACACACTAACACTGACACATACACACACACTGATGCTGACACACACACAGCACAGCGTTAAAGTAACTTTAATGTATGTTACCGCTCATCCCCTCTCCTTCCTTAGTCTCCCTGGTTATCAGTGTGTAATGAAACTGCACACAATCACTCAATCAAAGCAAAATTGTGGTGAAGATATTGGGGGGGGGGGGTCCTTCCCCAGATTTAAAAACAATAACATTTTAAAACACATTTCCTGCAATTCTAGACACATTTCCTGCAATTCTAGACAGTTTGACATGACTTATTATACCTTTTTGAGGAGTATATGGAGGGGTATTTTGAAAACAGTATAAGTGGAAGGACATTTTGCCATGGTGCAGCGAGAAAATGCGCAAGTTTTATAAGAAAAAGAACAGAGCCCTCCAAAAGACCTCTCCAATCAGTCTTGAGACAGAGAGAAGTTCTGTATCGTATGACTGCTGGGTTTATCACTAACTATGTTTAAAAAAAGGCAACAGTAAACATGTAGTCCCCCACGAATGATACAGCGTCCCCCTTTGGGATAATCAGTGGAATTTTGGAAATGATGGATCTCTATGGCAAGACACATCATTCACCCAAGTTTCGTACGAACATATGAACCTATGTACGGATGTACAAACGTACGTACGAATGAACGTACAAACATACAGAGATCCACATTTCATCTTTATAGAAATCTGGAAACATTGGACAGTTATTTTAAAGGTCGACTTTTGGCAATAACGCAAAAATAATGGCTTTAAACTGTATAACTGATCAATATACCATTTATACCAGGTCATTTAATGCATACATTTTTTTTAATGAATAACATATTTGGCTACAGAAGTGCAATTTCTTACCAATCTCTAAAGCTTCCTTCCAAAAACAAATCCTGTGATATGATGTCAAAACATACTGAGTTACTGTCTAGCTACAAGTGGCTAGCTTAGCTAAAAAAAAAATGTTGCGTCGGTCGTGACACGCATGACCAGAATGACACATCGATTAACCACCAAAGACACACACCCTTTCTGTTTCAAAAATGAGAAAATGGAGGAGTTGGACTGTTTTTTTGCGCCCAAAGTCTACCGTTACAGCTAATTTCCTGCTATTCTACACATTTTGCGATTGCTTCAGACATGTTCATATGCTATCTGGGGGCCCCCAACCATGAGACAGTTTATCAGTGGCATCTCAATACGATGAACATATTTCAGTCGTTGGTTCATATCCGGCTCGAAGGACCATTTGCTCCAAATTGGTGGTGTTTTAATCACATATGGTTAAATTCTTTATTTTTGCTGGGGAGTTGTGGTTTTCAGATGCTGTTTTGTTGTCTTGTAAATAGCCTATTGTCTCTAAAAGCAACGTGTAAATGTGTACTTTCACAAAGAGCCCAGTTTACAGTAAACGTGTTTGAAAACTGCTGTACCCGTTGAGACCATTGAGACTCCTCCTGTTATAATTGATTCTATATATTACTCTGTCTTTATCCCTGGGAGATATTTGCATTACTTTTACCCATATGTTTTATAGTATTTCCCTTTATATAGTGAAATAAAAGGATATGATCAGTCTTTCCAGTCTTTTTATTTCCAGTCGTCTCTCTGTAGAGATAATCCTCTCCACTCTTCCGCACTCCCCTTCCCTCACTCCGGATTGCTTTCCTTTGTTAAGGACCCCCTCTGGTGCAAGCCTGTGTCTGAAGTGAAGATGAATGGAGGGAGAGCAAAGGAAGAGAATAATAAAATATTGACAAAGTGAGAAAAACGAGAGAGAGAAAGCCACACTATAAATTGTGGCAAGAGAGGGATGAGGGATGCCCGTGAAAAAAAATCCCAGCAGAGGCAGGAAGTGATGAAGGCATCAAAGGGACGTACTTCCACTGATAACTGGATCTCTTCCTCCTTTCATAGCTGTGTTACAAATAGAACCCTATTCCCTAAAAAGGTTGGCAGGTAGCCTAGCAGATAAGAGCGTTGGGCCAGTAACCGAAAGGTCACTGGTTTGAATCCCCGAGCCGACTGTCAAAAATATGTCAATGAGACCTTGAGCAAGGCACTTAACCCACATTGCACTTGTGAGTCGTTAAGGATAAGAGCGTTGATGTCAGTGTAAAATGTAGTGCACTATTTTGACCAATACCCTAAGGGGACATAGGGTGCCATTTGGTACATACCCTGTATTCTCAGGTAGCTTTCAGCTCAGCTGTAAATATTGTGAGACTGTGAGACAGCAAAACCACTATCGTTTCTGGGCATGAAAAAAGTGATTTCAGAAAAGTCTTTTGTTTTCTCCAAACAAAGAGGCTTTGCATTTAATTTGGTTCATAGTTTTGAAGTAAATGTTAGATGAAGATGTCTTCCTCTAAATCTAAGACCAGGGAACCAGTAAGATAATAGTACTGTATATCCATATAAATCCTTACTTCATTAGGGGCCGCTTAGTATTAACACACATAGAGGGAAATGATTTCCCAGGCACAGAGGAGATCTCTGTGACTGCAGAGCAGAGATGGTGATCATCATTTCTCATTACACCTCTCATGTAAATAGATGGAGAATGAAGGAATGAAATATATGGAGGAGGGGAGAGGAGGTTTTAATGCAGTTCTGGAGTGTTCAAATCGGCAGGCCTCTGGACGACTAGACAGCTAGGAGAATGATCTCCCTGACACACATACTAATGGGAACGAATCAGAGGAACGGGATATGTCCAGGATTAAATCATTCCAGACTCTGACCCCAGGAAATGAAGCATGTGTCCCAAATGGCAATGAGCCCTGGTCAAAAGTAGCGCACTATAAAGGAAATAAGGTGCCATTTGGGATACAACCATACTGTAGGATGCTTTCATACTTAGGCTGGAATTCAATAATGGCAGATAGTGGCAATTCAATGATTGAATTCCAGCAGTTCTCCCCCCCCCCCCCCCCCCCTCTCTCTCTCTGTCTTCCTCTCAATTCAATTCCAATTTAAATTTCAAAATGGAATGATTCGTGAACAATATCAACAACAAAAATACAAGTAAATAGGTAAATAACATGAGGATGTGTGCAGGTTGGTTGGTCTGTCAGACACTGTCCTACATTTTATGTCAGGCAGCAATGTAGTGCGCTGCCAACCCACAGTTCTCTGTGTCCTACAGTACCCCACCAGGTCTTGGAAACCTTCAATAATGATTTCAAATTTGGGGAAACAAAATGCTCTAATTACTTACATTTTGTTATTTTGTTAGGAAATGCAGCTCTGTCCTCTACAGGGAGCCAGGTTTTCCCGTGTCTACCCTTCTCAATGGCAAAGCTGTGCTAAGTCTCACTAAGTCTGTACTTTGTCAAGGTTTTTCTAAGGTTTTGATCAGTAATTATTATCAAACAGTTTGCCATGGTATACTGTCAATTTAGGGTCAGATAGCACTGCATTTTGTTTGTGCTTTTTGTTTCGTAATAGGTGATTTAATTTTGTTTTGACTGTTGTAATTTGTTCTGGTCCTGAAGTTACAGTGTGTTAGTAGCACAGGTTTGTAAACTCAACCCCAGGACCAGCTGGATGCTGGGAGTCTTTTCTTTGCTCAGCTCTTGGCATATGCAGAGCTTGGTAAATATATGAGAGGGGGTCACTGTATTTGAGCTGTTTCCAAAACACAATTGCTAGTTGTTATTATTGGTGGATATTAACATATTTCTGCCCTGCATATACAGTATATCTCTCTCTCTCTCTCTCTCTCTCTCTGTCTCTGTCTCTCGTCATAATTAATTATTTATACCATAAAAAGTATTAAAGGCAGATAGCAAAATCATGCCTTATGTGAGTTGCATTTCCCTTAAATATCAAGTTTACATCACATACGCTGCTGTTACTGTTTATTATCTATCCTGTTGCCTTGTCTCCACTTTATCCCTACCAAAATATACATATCTACCTCAATTACATTCTACCCCTGCACATTGACGGTGCTGGTACCCCGTGTATATAGCCTTGTTATTGTTACTCATTTTCTATTTATTCTTTGTGTTAACATTTTTCTATTTATTCCTTGTGTTATTATTGTTATTTTTTTTCTACTGTTTCTCTTTTGGGGGGGGGGGGGGGGGGAGTAGGCATTGCACTGTTAGTCTACACCTGTGGTTTGCAAAGCATGTGACAAAAACAATTATATTTTTATTCAATCATACACCTCAAGCATGTGTTGTCTCATGGACTAAGTCATTACACATTTTCTTACATACTGCTGCAATCAGCCAAACACACACAACACCTGGATGGACTCAAATGCATATATAGCATATATAAAATATATTTTGATTTGTTTAACCCTTTAATGGTTGCTGCATGATTCCATATGTGTTATTTCATAGTTTTGACATTTCATCGTTTTGACTCCCGAGTGGTGCAGCGGTCTAAGGCACTGCATCTCAGTGCTTGAGGCGTCACTACAGACACCCTGGTTCGATTCCAGGCTGTATCACAACAGGCCGTGATTGGGAATCCCATAGGGCGGCGCACATTTGCCCCAGCGTCGTCTGGGTTTGGCCGGTGTAGGCCGTCACTGTAAATATAATTTTTTTCTTAACTGACTTGCATAGTTAAATAAAGGTAAAAAAATATATATATTCTTCATTTTTGACTCCTATGACGGAAGCCTGGAGGATTTTATTCTAGGCATGTAGATATTTCAACGTCATGTCTAGACGATAATAGGCTAGACATGCCAAAGTGCTTGGCTGCCAAATGTATACACACCTACAGTACTCATTCAAGGGTTTTTATTTATTTGTACTATTTTCTGCATTGTAGAATAACAGTGAAGACATCAAAACTATGAAATAACACATATGGAATCATGCAGTAAACATACAAGTGTTAAACATATCAAAATCTATTTTAGATTTTAGATTCTTCAAAGTAGCCATCCTTTGCCTTCATGACAGCTTTGCACACTCTTGGCATTATCTCAACCAGCTTCATGAGGTAGTCACCTGGAATGCATTTCAATTAACAGGTGTGCCTTGGTTAAAGTTCATTTGTGGAATTTATTTTTGAGTTTGAGCCAATCAGTTGTGTAGTGACAAAGTAGGGGTGGTATACAGAAAACGATATCCATATATTTTACCCTCTATGGTAAAAGACCAAGTCCATATTATGGCAATAACAGCTTAAATAAGCAAAGAGAAACGACAGTCCGTCATTACTTTAAGACATGAAGGTCAGTCAATTCAGGACATGTCAAGAACTTTTAAAGTTTCTTCAAGTGCAGTCGCAAAAATCATCAAGCGCTATGATGAAACTGGCTCTCATGAGGTCCGCCATAGGAAAGGAAGACCCAGAGTTACCACTGCTGCAGAGGATAAGTTCATTAGAGTTACCAGCCTCAGAAATTGCAGCCCAAATAAATGCTTCACAGAGTTCAAGTAACAGACACATCTCAACATCTGTTCAGAGGAGTCTAGGTGAATCAGGCCTTCATGGTCGAATTTATGCAAAGAAACCACTACTAAAGGACACCAATAATAAGAAGAGACTTGCTTGGGCCAAGAAACATGAGCCATGGACATTAGACCGGTGGAAATCTGTCCTTTTGGTTCCAACCGCAACTGTCTTTGTGAGACGCAGAGTATGTGAACGGATGATTTCAGCATGTGTGGTTCCCACCGTGAAGCATGGAGGAGGAGGTGTGATGTGTGGGGGTGCTTTGCTGGTGACACTGTCAGTGATTTATTTAGAATGCAAGGTACACTTAACCAGCATGACTACCACAGCATTCTGCAGCAATAAGCCATCTCATCTGGTTTGCGTTTAGTGGGACTATCATTTGTTTTTCAACAGGACAATAACCAAACATACCTCCAGAATGTGTAAAGGCTATTTGACCAAGAAGGAGAGTGATGGATTACCTGGCCTCCACAATCACCCCACCTCAACCCAATCGAGATGGTTTGGGATGAGTTGGACCACAGAGTGAAGGAAAAGCCGCCAACAAGTGCTCAGCAAATGCGGGAACTCCTTCAAGAATGTTGGAAAAATAATCCAGTTGAAGCTGGTTGAGAGAATGCCAAAAGTGTACAAAGCTGTCATCAAGGCAAAGGGTGGCTACTTTGAAGAATCTAAAATCTAAAATATATTTTGATTTGTTTAACACTTTTTTGGTTACTACATGATTCCATATGTCTTCACTGTTATTCTACAGTGTAGAAAAAAGTTGAAAAAATTTAAATAAATAAAAACTTGAATGAGTAGGTGTGTCCAAAGTTTTGACTGGTACTGTAGGTGTCCCCATAATATTGAAATTGATGAAGTGTGATCATAATCATTATTTTAGCGATCCATGGTAGACTTCCTTCCTAATAGCAATGCCCCCCAATCTGTTGATTTTAGCTGCTGAACCATATTTGCACTTGAGACGTGTTTATGGATGACAAAGTGAACTTGCTATTTACAAAAAGTTTAGCGGGGATGCCCTGCTTGCGATCTGTTGCCTAGGACAGGGCTCTTCAACCCTGTTTGTGGAGAGCTAACACGCTGTAGGTTTTCCTAACCTAATCTAGCGCATCTGATTCAATAATTAGCTGGTTGATCAAATGACTCCGATTAATTACAACTGGGGTTGGAGCGAAAACCTGTAGAAAGGTAACGCTCCAGGAATAGGGTTGGAGAACCCTGACATAGGACATCAACCGACAGATAGGGTTTTATTAAATAAGCTATAGGCACAGTACTTTTTCTTGCACATTTAGGCCTAATTAAACTGATGCATTTGGCGATGTTAAATTTCAATTCACTGGCACTATGAAGAATAGCTTAGCCATACTCATTGACAGCCTAATATATACTTGAATATTGTTGTAACTTTAATGTGTTACAGAGTTAATGTTTAAGTTAATTCATTGAGCTGTATCTAAAGATATTTCTTTACAGTTATTTACATATGTAATTGTATTGGTTAGTATTGAATTACGCTTTTGACTGCAAGTTCCAGAATGCCTTGCGACAGGAAGTAGAGAGAACGCGCTAGTTAAGTGCAATTAACAGGTGATTGATGGTTCCTTTGCGCTAGCATCTTACTGGCATTGCTCTGTAGAATCTAAAGTTGTTAAATGTAACGTGATCAAGAATTATTACTAAAAGAAGCTTTCATATCAAACCCGACGTCCCGAGTCATTACTTTGAAGATAGTTATTCTATAAATATACACTGTGTACAAAACATTGTAAGAACACCTGCTCTTTCATGACAGACTGACCAGGTGAATCCAGGTGAAAGCTGTGATCCCTTATTGATGTCACTTGTTAAATCCACTTCAATCAGTGTAGATAAAGGGGAGGAGACAGGATAAAGAAGATTTTTTAAGCCTTGAGACAATTGAGACATGGATTGTGTATGTGTGTCATTCAGAGGGTGAATGGGAAAGACAAAATATTTAAGTACCTTTGAACGGGGTATGGTAGTAGGTTCCAGGCGCACCAGTTCTTGTCAAGAACTGCAACGCTGCTGTGTTTTTCACGCTCAACAGTTTCCCGGGTGTATCAAGAATGGCCCACCACCCAAAGAACATAAAGCCAGCTTTAAGCATTGAAGTCGACAGATCGCAGAGTCCACGCAGTGACAAATGAAGGCTGTTCTGAGAGCAAAAGGGGGTGCAATTCAATATTCCTAATGTTTTGGTATAATTGCTCTTTGGTCCGCAATGCTTTATTTTAGAAAGAAGTTGTAATATACCTGGGAAAGACGCGATGCATATGGAGATATCATTGTTTAATTTCTTTCACATTCAGAGGCTGAGCTAAAACCTTCTATAGCCAAGGAGACAAAAAATAGACTTTGCTTGCAAAGAAATCTAATCCTGTCACTATCAATTGATTAAGCTATTCACTTTCTGTACAATAGAAGATGTTTAAACCCAGACAGGGAAACACTTGAGACCTTCACTCATTGGGCTAAGCTACAGAAGAAGAGTAGCCAGCAGTTAAAGCTTACCTTTTTCTGCGTCAGTAGGCCTACTCTGTCTGGGGTGGAAAGGTAGGTCTAAGTTTTGAAAGTACCATGCTCAGACTCCTAAAGAAGTCTCATATTTCATTATTTGCGAACAGGGACAAATTTCGTTGCAAAGAAGATACACATTGACATTGGAGAAATATGTTCGCCTGTAATTTCCGTAATTTGTGTGGTATTAAAAAAAATTCAGCTGATATGTCAGATGAAATGTTTATAAAAGGCCCTTTTTTCCTCGGACTCGTGGAGGTCCTGGGCTGGCGTGGTTACACATGGTCTGTGGTTGTATGGCCGGTTGGACTTACTGCCAAATTCTCTAAAACAACGTTGGAGGCAGCTTATGGTAGTGAAATTAACATTCAATTCTCTGGCAATTCTCAACAGCTCTGGTGGACATTCCAGCAGTCAGCATGCCAATTGCACGCTACCTCAAAACTTGAGACATCTGTGACATTGTGTTGTCCCAGACAACTGCACATTTTTAGAGTGGCCTTTTATTGTCCCCACAACAAGGTACACCTGTTAAATGATCACGCTGTTTAATAAAAATCTTAATATTCAACACCTGTCAGGTGGGTGGATTATCTTGGCAAATGAGAAATGCTGATTATTAACAGGGATGTGAACAAATTGTGCACATTTTTGACAAATAAGCTTTTTGTGCGTATGAAAAAAATGTCTGGGACATTTTATTTCAGCTCATGAAACATGGGACCGACATTTTACATGTTGCGTTTATATTTTTGTTCAGTGTAGTTAAGTTACCTTCACTTGTAGTCATTGCTGATGAAGATTTCCCCCATTGAACAGTATTGAAAGGAGTTTTTTTCCTCTTGCACTTAATTGCCTGAAATTAATTGGTGTTTATCACCTTTTCGAAATGCTTACATCTCTCCCTCGGTATAATAGGCTGGGTTTACACAGGCTTCCCAATTGTGATATTTTTTCCCACTAATAGGACTAGACCAATATTTTTCATAGCTGACCAATTAGTGAAAAAATTATCAGAATTGTGCTGCCTGTGTAAACACAGCCATATAGTGACAGAGAGAAGCAATGACAGAATCAGATTGCCGTCTATTTTTAATGAAGAAACTTTTCTCTTCTCTGTCTATTTCTCTCTCCCTCTCTCTCTCTTTCTCTCACACATCAAACGACATCAAATCAGTTTGATAATCTTTGATAGGAGCCATACGGCTTCCCTGTGGACTGAGTTAACATGGCTTTGAAGTCACAAGAATTTGTTCTAAATTGGTGCTTTGTTCCCACATCTACAAAGAAACCCCAGTTTATCTCTTGTTATGTTATCAAAGATAAATATTCCCCTTTTTGGTTGTTGTTGACTTGAACACAGAGAAATTATACTTGTCATTTTTTAACTCTGTGTAATTGGTTCCGTGTGTGCATTTGAAATTGTGTCTCAAGTGTTTGAATATAATAAAAATGTTCCTATATATATATAATATCAAATATATTTATGGAAATTAAATATTGAATGCGTGTCAAAGGGCACATTGTTCCCTATGTAGTGCACCTACTTGGCTGCATTTATACAGGCAGTCCAAATGTTACCTTTTTTTCACTAATAGGTCTTTTGACCAATCAGATCGTCTATGAAAAAGGTTAGAATGAGGTTAGAATGCTGACGTATGACGTAAAGGTAACGTAAGGGTAATGGCGGACTGAAGGGATTTATGTAGAGCACCTCAAGATAAAACATAATATTCGAAATATCTGCTAAATTAGACTAAAATATTAGCACTACTTAATCTGGTGAGTGATAACCTTCAATCTGGACAATAACACAAAACAAATCCTAAAACTAGAGACATTTATCGACAAATATTACGAAAACAGGCAACAACCAAACATGACGGAGAGTAAGACAGGGGAACCGATTACAAAACGAAAACGTGACTCTTCTACAGACACTGATGATTTAATATTCTCACCACCGGGAATGGTAAAGGTCGAAACCGATCTGTTAAAATCAATAAATGACAAACTGGGTATACTTGAATTAGTTAGTAAGGATATAAAAGAGTTGAAGGCAAGCCTAGAGATGAGTGATGAAAAAGCTGCGACATTGGAGAAGCAAACACACGCGCTAAAAGGGACAGTCAATAAGATTGAAACCGAAATGAATGGAATTAAAAAGGAGAACACCGTTCTGAAAGAAACCTTACTGGACATACAAACTAGATCCATGAGAGAGAATTTGGTACTTACAGGTATCCAAGAAAAAGAAGGAGAAGTTCCTGAATCTATAGTTAGAGAGTTCCTCCTTACAGCGCTTCAGATTCCACGCGAAGTTATCGACAAAATCCAACTTGAACGCGTTCACCGCTTCGGACAGAGAGGGCAGAGGTACGAACGCCCAATCGTTGCCAAATTTGCTTCATTTAAAGATAAAATAATGGTTAAAAGCCTGGGTAAAAGACTTGCTGGGACCAAAATTGGCATGAATGATCAGTTTCCGAAGGAAATTGCAGAACGGCGCAAAGTTCTGTATCCAATTTTCAAAGAAAATAGATTAAAAGCGAAACGAGTAGCTCTCGTCGTTGATAAACTATATATTGATAACCAGTTGTTCAGAGACACAAAGACTACTCCATGGTTATTTTAAAAATTACAAAGTTCTCATAGACGAGGGAAATAAACACAATTCAAGCCCGGTTACTGATTGTAACAATACAATAAAAAATATAGCTTTTCTATAAATCTTCACATATAACTAATTGAACACACAAGCACTAATTCAACATAGTGAAGATAAAAACTAAGTAAACAGAAGGCACAGTATGTGTGGATGGTATGGTTTGTGTTTATTTTTTATTTTATTTGTTATGTTTGGAAAGTTGAGTGAGTGAGTAATGAAATGGTTGCATATCCCAGAGCCAATGTATTGCTGTGAGCCGGGTATGAGAGGGCTTTCAATGTTGTTAAGATGATGGATATACTTTTATAATGAATTATACGTCTTATTTATTTATTGTCCTATCATGGAGAACTACATTTTTTTTAATTTTTTTTATAAATTATATCTAATTATTTATTATCCTATTTTAATGGTACGGTCCATGGCACTATACCCTAGACACCCACCTGAATGACCCAGATACTAAGGAGAAGTCCCTAACTGTTATATGTGCCCGCTGTAAGCGGTCTGTATGCAGCTAAAATGAGGTCAGAGACCAAGAGCAGCACTGCCCCCTCAAGATTCTGAGCCTGCTTGGCAGGGTTGGTCCTGCAAAGCCAAAGCCCCATAAAGGGAGAGCATAATATACAAGGAAATTCTCAAAGCTGCTAATGAGAACCATGACGACCTTGTACCTAGCCGGTGGGGATTCCGGTGGGGTGCCCCCACCCAGGTAGTGGCAGTGCTGGCAACACTAGCTGCAGTAACCCATGGGGAGGGGGTCACACTCGGACATTCAGAGAGGGGGTATATTATTGTGGCCCTGGCGGCACAAAATCAAAGTCGGACTGCATGGAGATGCGTGGGGACATGGTCATGACGGGTGGCCGTATTGTGGGTGTTTCAGGAATAAGGTGTACATTTGACCTCCATTATCTAGGATATGACAATGGTAAATAAATCTCTCAATTTTTGCTAATTTTTTGTGCGGTCTTGCAGGCCTTCTCATGCAGCTGCAACTGCAAGTGCATTTGTAAATCATGACCCATCTTGAGTTGGGCTCTGGGATGGTGCAATTGTTGAGAAAGTGAGCTTATGGTTGTGTGGGGGTAAGGGCTGAGTGTGTGTGGGTGTATGTGTGTATCCCACAACTGTTGCGAAGGAAGAAGTAAAAGATGTTAGGGACAATAGAGGATGATCCACAGATATATATAATACAAATCGAGGTGAGGGCAATGGAAATGCATATGGTAATTGATCTTCTTCAATTCGGTAAATGGCACTGTATGCTCTTTTCAAAGAATGGATCCCAGTCGGTTCAGGGCTATGGGATACAGGGGGTCGAGGGTGGTCTACCGGGCATTGGGATGACAAGCCATCTCGAGATGAGGCCTTTTAGCGGGTGGAATAGTAGGGACCAATTGGAGGTTTACTTAGTAGAAATGCAAATATCATGGTACAACTATATAGACACTCAATCATTATGTTACTTTTTAATAGTACGTTTACAAAAATATATTCTGATTAAAAGAATGAAAGGTGTGTCTCATTATGGTAAGTGGTGAAATAAGTATAGCCAGTTACAATTGTAATGGCTTAGCAGATAATAAGAAAAGACGATCAGTATTTACCTGGCTAAAAGAGAAGGATTATAATATCTATTGTTTACAGGAAACCCATTCAACAGTTTTAGATGAAGTTTTGTGGAAAAAGAACTGGGGGGGCAAAATATATTTCTCCCATGGGCAAAGAAATTCAAAAGGGGTGATGGTTTTAATTAACAATAATTTTGATCCAAATGTGCAAATTGTCCAAACAGATCCTCAAGGTAGATGGATTATTTTAAATATGTTATTGGACAATAAACAAATATGGCTTGTTAACCTATACGGTCCGAATAATGATGATCCAAGCTTCTTTGAAAATATATATAAGAATTTATCAACTCTACAAGCAACACTAGACTCTATTATTATAGTGGGAGATTTTAATACGGTCTTAAATACCTCTATAGACCGGAAAGGAAATCACACTACAAACTATCACCCTCAGGCACTTAAGGAAATCATGAATGTCATGGATATATTGGAATTAGTGGATATATGGAGACTTAAATACCCTGATTTAGTGAGATATACATGGCGGAGGCTGAATCAAGCTAGTCGTATTGACTACTTTCTTATACCATTCTCTCTGGCACCAAAAGTTAAAAAAGTGTTGATAGGGGACAGAATGCGGTCGGATCATCACATAATTGGCATATATATTTCTCTTACAGAATTTCCACGTGGGCGAGGATATTGGAAATTTAATCAAAGTCTACTAGATGATAAATTGTTTAGAACTAGGACAGAAGATTTTATAACTGACTTTTTCAGACATAACATAGGTACAGCAGATCCCCTTATTGTATGGGACACTTTTAAGTGTGCCTTTAGAGGCCATGCAATTCAGTACTCATCTATAAAACAAAGGGAATTTAGATCAAAAGAGTCCATATTAACAAAGGAAATTGAAGGACTAACAGTACAGTTAGATAGCAATAAAAACAGTACCATAGAGGCACAGAATAAGTTAGAGGAAAAACAAAAAGAAATGGAGGAACTTATTCAAGAAAGATCCAGTGTAATATATTATAAAAATAAAGCGAACTGGATGGAATATGGGGAAAAATGCACCAAATTCTTTTTCAATCTTCAATATAGAAATGCTACCAAAAAAAATGTATTAAAACTTGTTACAAATGATGGAGTCACGCATGATTCACCAAATGATATTTTGAAAGAGGAAGTAAAGTACTTTAAGAATATGTTTTCGTTTCAGGCTCCTCCATCTCCACTAACTGAAACTAATTGTATGGATTTTTTTCCTATTAATAATGTAAAATTAACATCTGTACAGAAAGACTCATGTGAAGGCCAAATTACAGAGGAGGAACTGCTTAATGCAATTGGGGCCTTTAAGGATGGGAAAACTCCAGGGCTGGATGGCATACCAGTGGAAGTATACAAAACTTTTTTTGATATACTCAAAGGACCATTATTAGCTTGTTTTAACCACTCCTATATAAATGGTAGATTATCAGACACGCAACAAGAAGGTCTGATATCGTTATTACTGAAACAGGACCCAAGTGGTATATATAAAGATCCAGTCCAATTAAAAAATTGGAGACCTCTTACACTTCAGTGTTGTGATGCAAAAATCCTAGCAAAATGCTTGGCGCATAGAATAAAAAAAGTTTTGTCAGATATTATTCATCCTAATCAGACAGGTTTTTTACATGGACGATACATTGGAGATAATATAAGGCAAGTACTGGAAACAATAGAACACTATGAAATATCGGGGACACCAGGTCTGGTTTTCATAGCTGATTTTGAAAAGGCTTTTGATAAAGTACGACTGGAGTTTATATATAAATGCCTAGAATATTTCAATTTTGGGGAATCTCTTATAAAATGGGTTAAAATTATGTATAGTAACCCTAGGTGTAAAATAGTAAATAATGGCTACATCTCAGAAAGTTTTAAACTATCTAGAGGAGTAAAACAAGGTTGTCCACTATCGGCATATCTATTTATTATTGCCATCGAAATGTTAGCTGTTAAAATTAGATCAAACATTAATATTAATGGATTAGAAATCCGTGGCTTAAAAACTAAGGTGTCATTGTACGCTGATGATTCATGTTTTCTTTTAAAACCACAACTAGAGTCTCTCCACGGCCTCATAGAGGATCTAGATACCTTTGCTATCCTCTCTGGATTAAAACCAAATTATGATAAATGTACCATATTACGTATTGGATCACTAAAAAATACACATTTTATATTGCCATGTAGTTTACCAATTAAATGGTCTGACGGAGATGTGGACATACTCGGTATAAAAATCCCAAAAGAAAGAAATGATCTCACTCCAATAAATTTTTATAGAAAGTTAGCAAAAATAGATAAGATCTTGCTACCATGGAAAGGAAAATACTTGTCTATTTGTGGAAAAATCACCCTGATTAACTCTTTAGTCATATCACAGTTTACCTATTTGCTTATGGTTTTGCCTACACCTAGTGACCTGCTTTTTAAATTATATGAACAAAAAATATTCCATTTTATTTGGAACGGCAAGCCAGATAAAATTAAAAGGGCCTATTTATATAACGAATATGAATTCGGAGGGCAGAAATTATTAAATATTAAAGCATTAGACCTCTCACTAAAGGCATCAGTCATACAAAAGTTATACTTAAATCCAAACTGGTTCTCTAGTAAATTGGTACGAATGTCTCATCCTATGTTCAAGAAGGGCCTTTTTCCCTTTATTCAGATTACACCTGCTCACTTTCGGTTGTTTGAAAAGGAAATAATCTCCAAAATATCCTTATTTTTTAAACAAGCCTTAGAAAGTTGGTTGCAATTTCAGTTTAATCCACCTGAAAGGACGGAACAAATAGTACAACAAATATTGTGGTTAAATTCAAATATAGTAATTGATAAAAAAACTGTATTTATCGAAGAAATGTTTAAAAAAGGTATAATTTTTGTGAATGATATCATAAATAGGACTGGTGGAGTTATGTCACACATGCAGCTAACACAGACATATGGAAATGTCTGCTCTACCCAAAATTACAACCAATTAATTGCAGCATTACCACAAAAATGGAAGAGGCAAGTAGAAGGGGAAAAAAGTAAGGAACTTGTATGTCGGCCCTGTATTAAAGAACATAAATGGTTAAAGAAAAGTGTGATAAATAAAAACATATACCAATTTCATTTAAGGACCAAAAAACTGACAGCTGTGCCATATAAATTGCAAAATAGTTGGGAAGAGATTTTCGATGTACCCATTCCATGGCACATGGTTTATGAATTGATACGCAAAACAACGCCGGATTCAAAACTTCGAATTTTTCAATTTAAATTACTGTACAAAATTCTTGCAACTAATAGAATGTTATATATATGGGGTATACAATCTTCCCAGCTCTGCAGATTCTGTTGTGAGGAGGCAGAGTCATTAGATCATTTATTTTGGTATTGTCCATATGTAGCTCGTTTTTGGTCACAGGTCCAGGAATGGCTGAAGAATTGCAACATTTGCCTAGAACTAACGCTACAGATAGCAATACTGGGGGATTTGAAAAGCCATAGTCAATCAATCAATAATATAATAATTATTTTAGCAAAAATGTTTATTTTTAATTTACAATCTGTAGAAGCTATGAGAATAGGAAGGTTCAAATCTTTTGTGAAGCATCACAGCACAGTTGAAAAATATATGGCAAATAAAAATCCGAAATGGATGATGTTGGAAGATAGATGGGAAGGGTTGAGTGGAACTGAAGGGTGGGACTAATAACAAGATAAACAATGTAGGGCATACGGGATCTGTGAAATGTGTATAGGTGCGGAGCTTTTGTGAAATAGCACAGTTACAAGTGGAAATAAAATTGGATGGACAACAGAAATAGAGGAAGGACTAAGAACAAACAAGAGAGAACTATTATAAAGTAGTCTGTGTCTGTAAAATAGGTATAAGATGTATAAATTGAAGGTAAAAGCAGAAGTGTTTATTAGTTTACTCCAATTGGGGGAGCGGTGGTAGGGTTGCGGGGAATAATAATAAAGGTATATTCTTTAAAAAAGTATGTATGTCTATATAGGTATGTGTATGTATATATGTATATATGTATGCATGCGTGTATGGATATATATATTTACCCAAAAAAATATGGGGGATTGGAAATGATGCAGACAATTACATTGGAAGCAACATTCTTTCCGCAATATTAAGCTGATCCACCCCAAAAAAAAAAAAAAAAAAAAAAAAAAAAAAAAGAAAAAGATAAATATTCCCCTTTTTGGTTGTTGTTGACTTGAACACAGAGAAATTATACTTGTCATTTTTTAACTCTGTGTAATTGGTTCCGTGTGTGCATTTGAAATTGTGTCTCAAGTGTTTGAATATAATAAAAATGTTCCTATATATATATAATATCAAATATATTTATGGAAATTAAATATTGAATGCGTGTCAAAGGGCACATTGTTCCCTATGTAGTGCACCTACTTGGCTGCATTTATACAGGCAGTCCAAATGTTACCTTTTTTTCACTAATAGGTCTTTTGACCAATCAGATCGTCTATGAAAAAGATCTGATGTGGAAAGATCTGTTGTGATTGGTCGAAAGATCAATTAGTCTCGAAAAAATCTGAATTGGGCTGCCTGTCTAAACGCAGTCCTTTTGGCCAGTGCCCAGGGCTCTGGTCAAAAGAAGTGCACTATATAGGGAATATGGTGCCATATGGTACAGTCTTTCTAACCCTAAGTCCACTGCTGCAATGTCCATATCCCCCATATTCCCCAATTCTGTGAGATTTGTCTCTCTTTCCTACTCTTACTACTAAAGTACTGGTTACTCAAATCGACAGTGTGTGTGTTCACAGATCATTAGTAAACAAGGAAAATATAAATGAGGACAATAGAATTGGTCACTATGGAGCTTGTACTGACTTAATGGGATTTTTGCTTCTGGCAGAAATCAGCAGATGGACTTTTACTTTGTTTGTGTTAGGTCATTATAGTCTGCCTATACTGCATATTGAATGTAATTTAGCATGTGGTCTTTGGTCAGGGACAACAGACCCAGAACCATGGATGGTCCCCAATTGGCACCCTATTCCAAATGTAACGCAAAAAAGCAAAAAAGGTCAAAAGCAGTGCACTAAATAGGGAATTTGGTGGCATTTGGGATGCTCCCTATTACTTCAGCTACTTTGGCTGACAACCACATGTACCTGGGTGACAGTCTAATGTACTGTGATATTAGCAGGGAAAGAACGTTTGCAATTTACCAACTTAAGCTTCATTAAGAACGAGCTAATACCATCAAATATGTGGTGATTTGTTTATGATGATTAAATTAAGAGAAACTTTATTTTAGATTGCACAGCCAGGTGGTACGTTGTCTTCTCTGTTCCTTCAACCCACCTACTGCAATGTTTTTCCAAGACAAATTGTACATACTGTATCTATCACTTTGAGTTGATAAATCCCTGGTTAGAAAAACCTACTGGGTAGATTTTTAGTAAAGCGTGGAGGATCTCTCATGAATTAATCTGAATCCGTGTTTATCTTGTCATTGAGTAATGTCCAAATAGATTCCGCAATATGAATGAACAGGTTTGATATTATATTGTAATTTATTCTGTATACTATATTCTCATTTACACTTTGGCAAAAAAAAATAGATGAGCATTTGTTCGCTTAGAGAACACCATGTCTGTGTAACAGAGTAGTATTGGTAACCTCACTCCTCAGCTATAAAATAGTTGTCCAGAGTTTCTAAACACTTTGGAAGTTTGTGTTTCCAATCACATTCTTATTCAAGTCCACTCCCCCCGTCCAGTCTCTATTTGTGGATGCAGTGGTGTGGCTCTATGAGTTGGCAGTAGAACACTCATTACCATTCTATGTGCTGATTAGTATTAACATGTCCTACTGGCCAACAGACAGCTGCTGGGTAACATTAGCCATCCCATCTTTAACTCTCCCTTCACATTACTGTTGTTCCGCTCACCACTATAAGCCCAAGCCAGGGGCTAAGCCAGGTGTCTGTCTGGCAGACTACAACCCTGACATGAATCGAAGGCCCGAGCCCTATGCTTGCTTCCTACTTGTCATGATGTGAGTGCAAACACAAGCTTCGGCTCAATAGGAGGAAATTGATACGGCGGCTAGACTGGCACACCACTGCACTGCTGTCTAAATCACTACAGCATCATGGGTATTGGGCGGTGTTGCACACGACTCGACTCAACGCGAGCAAGGCAATAGACCTAACGCAGGAGCCTCAGCGGTAGTTGAAGCAAAATACAAGCGTTATAATGTTTTTTTTTAAATCTTCTTCTTTTTAATACTGCTTCTTTTCATGTTCGTATTCATCACATGCTTACCCCCTCTGTTTCTTCGTCACAAACCCTTGCATTATTTCATTCCTCTTCCTTCATCACTTACACAGCCCATCCCAGCTGACAGCTCCCAAATGGCAGAAAAATGTGCCGACAAAGCAACATGATTCATTTTGTCTGACAGCCCTCCCGAGAGCCAGCTAAGGAGTATGTTGCTGTACAGATTGAACAAGCTAGGGTGTCACTGTTTCCCTCCCTCCCTCTCTCTGAAATTGATCTATCTTATTGTTTCCTTATGAGATTCCGATGAGCATCCTGATTGCGCACTTGGATTCCGATGCATTTGTCCCTTTCATGACTCCATGGGGAGGGGAAATGAAAGCTCCAGATCTGACATGCTTGTCTCAGGGAGAGAATATAAGTGTTTTTCCGTCTGTCTGCAGGCAGGCGGGGCGTAATAGCAAGGGACCTGGCTGGCTCCTATTCTTCTCTACTCTTGAATCCAGCTTGTGATTAATTAGACCCTGTGTCTGGACCTGCCCTGCCACCCCAGGGGAGGAGTGCTCTCAGCCCCCTAAAACAGTCACTCTGGGCCGAGGTGTTGAGTTTTATCCCCAGACAGCACCAGAACCACACTTGGCCTCAGGGTGCCTGTCCTATATACTGTATTTCAGATTGTGTTTTTTTGGTTCCCATGCATGTATTCCTATTTGAATTGGATGAGGTGACGCACATATAAGAGCACAATGTTCCAGGTCATATGACAAAAGACCTTAGCTGTAATGGTTTCACTGTGGAGGGCTTCGTAAAATGAGGTTGAGCATAGGAAGGAAGGAAGGAAGGAAGGAAGGAAGGAAGGAAGGAAGGAAGGAAGGAAGGAAGGAAGGAAGGAAGGAAGGAAGGAAGGAAGGAAGGAAGGAAGGAAGGAAGGAAGGAAGGAAGGGCCATGTGTGGAGCAGAGGGATGGATGGGCCTTACCTGTGTGTTGTGGGTTTTCATGTACCATTAGTCTGAAGGCAGACGTCCACACTCTCACAACTCCAGTTGTAGAGACTGTCACGTTCCTGACCTGTTTTCTGTTGTTTGGTATGTGTTTAATTGGTCAGGGCGTGAGTTTGGGTGGGTAGTCTATGTTATGTGTTTTCTATGTTGGGTTAATGGGTTGCCTGGTATGGCTCTCAATTAGAGGCAGGTGTTTGGCGTTTCCTCTGATTGAGAGTCATATTAAGGTAGGTTGTTTCACATTGTTTGTTGTGGGTGGTTGTCTTCCGTGTCAGTACATGTTACCACACGGGACTGTTTCGGTTTGTCTGTTCCTGTTCGTGTGTTCTTCGTTTCATGTAAGTTCGTAAGTTTAGGTCTGTTTAGTTCGTTTTGTTATTTTGATTTCTAAAGTGTTATTTCGTGTTTCGTCGTTTGTCTAATAAATCATTATGTCCACATACCTCGCTGCGTGTTGGTCTGATCCATGCTCCTCCTCATCCGAGGAGGAGGAATATGACGACGATCGTTACAGAACCACCCACCAAACCCAGATCAAGCAGCGGGTTAACGGACAGCAACGACAGCAGCAGTGGGTCAAGGAGGATTGGACATGGGAAGAGATTCTGGACGGAGAAGGACCCTGGGCAGAGCCAGAGGAGTGTCGCCGTCCCAAGGCGGAGCTGGAGGCATCTAAAGCGGAGAGGCGACGATATGAGGAGGCAGCACGGAAGCAAGGCTGGAAGCCCGCAAGTACAACCCAAAAATTTCTTGGGGGGGGGGGGGCTAAAGGGTAGTGTGGCGAAGTCAGGTAGGAGACCTGCGCCAACTTCCCGGGCTTACCGTGGAGAGCGAGAGTACGGGCAGACACCGTGTTACGCAGTAGAGCGCATGGTGTCTCCTGTACGTGTTCATAGCCCGGTGCGGGTTATTCCACTTCCCCGCACTAGCCGGGCTAGAGTGAGCATTGAGCCAAGTGCCATGAAGCCGGCTCAACATATCTGGCCTCCAGTACGTCTCCTCGGGCCGGTGTACATGGCACCAGCCTTACGCATGGTGTCCCCGGTTCGCCAACACAGCCCAGTGCGGGTTATTCCACCTCCCCGCACTGGACAGGCTACGGGGAGCATGCAACCAGGTAAGGTTGGGCAGGCTCAGTGCTCAAAGGAGCCAGTACGCCTGCACGGTCCGGTATATCCGGCGCCACCTTCCCGCCCCAGCCCAGCTCAGTACCACCAATGCCTACACCACGCACCAGGCTTCCAGTGCGTCTCCAGAGCCCTGTTCCTCCTCCACGCACTCTCCCTGTGGTGCGTGTCTCAAGCTCAGTGCCTCCAGTTTCGGCACCACGCATCAAGCCTCCTGTGCGTCTCCAGAGCCCTGTACGCACTGTTCCTTCTCCCCGCACTCGCCCTGAGGTGCGTGCCGTCAGCCCGGTACCTCCAGTTCCGGTACCACGCACCAGGCCTATAGTGCGCATCGAGAGTCCAGTGTGCCCTGTTCCTGCTCCCCGCACTAGCCTTGAGGTGCGTGTCTCCAGTCCGGTACCACCAGTTCCGGCACCACGCACCAGGCCTACTGTGCGCCTCAGCAGGTCAGAGTCGGCTGTCTGCCCAACGCCGCCTGCACTGCTCGTCTGCCCAGCACCGTCTGAGCCATCTGTCTGCCCAGCACCGTCTGAGCCATCTGTCTGCCCAGCACCGTCTGAGCCATCTGTCTGCCCAGCGCCGTCTGAGCCATCCGTCTGTCCAGCGCCGTCTGAGCCATCTGTCTGCCCAGCGCCGTCTGAGCCATCTGTCTGCCCAGCGCCGTCTGAGCCATCTGTCTGCCCAGCGCCGTCTGAGCCATCCGTCTGCCCAACGCCGTCTGAGCCATCCGTCTGCCCAACGCCGTCTGAGCCATCCGTCTGCCCAGCGCCTTCTGAGCCATCCGTCTGCCACGAGCCATTAGAGCCGCCCGTCTGTCCCGAGCCATTAGAGCCGTCCGTCAGTCAGGAGCCGCTAGAGCCGTCCGTCAGTCAGGAGCTGCCAGAGCCGCCAGCCAGTCAGGAGCTGCCAGAGCCGCCAGCCAGTCAGGAGCTGCCAGAGCCGCCAGCCAGTCAGGAGCTGCCAGAGCCGCCAGCCAGTCAGGAGCTGCCAGAACCGCCAGACAGTCATGAGCTGCCCTACAGTCATGAGCTGCCCTACAGTCATGAGCTGCCCTACAGTCATGAGCTGCCCTTCAGTCATGAGCTGCCCTCCAGTCATGAGCTGCCCTCCAGTCATGAGCTGCCCTCCAGTCATGAGCTGCCCTCCAGTCATGAGCTGCCCTCCAGTCATGAGCTGCCCTCCAGTCATGAGCTGCCCTCCAGTTATGACCTGCCCTCCAGTCATGAGCTGCCCTCCAGTCATGAGCTGCCCTCCAGTCATGAGCTGCCCTCCAGTCATGAGCTGCCCTCCAGTCATGAGCTGCCACTCAGTCCGGAGCTGCCACTCAGTCCGGAGCTGCCACTCAGTCCGGAGCTGCCACTCAGTCCGGAGCTGCCACTCAGTCCAGAGCTGCCACTCAGTCCGGAGCTGCCACCCAGTCCGGAGCTGCCACCCAGTCCGGAGCTGCCATTAGTACAGAGTTGTCCCTCTGTCCTAAGCTACCTCTCTGTCCGGAGCTACCTCTCTGTCCTGAGCTACCTCTCTGTCCTGAGCTACCTCTCTGTCCTGAGCTACCTCTCTGTCCTGAGCTACCTCTCTGTCCTGAGCTACCTCTCTGTCCTGAGCTGTCTCCTCTATGTAGGAGGGGCCTTAGTGAAGGTTCCTGGACCATGGTCGGGGGCGAGGGTCGCCACTCAAAGGACGCGAAGGAGAGGGACAAAGACAGTGGTGGAGTGGTGTCCTCGTCCACCGCCGGAGCCGCCACCGCGGACAGATGCCCACCCAGACCCTCCCCTTGAGTTGTAGGGGTGCGCCCGGAGTTCGCACCTTGAGGGGGGGGTTCTGTCACGTTCCTGACCTGTTTTCTGTTGTTTGGTATGTGTTTAATTGGTCAGGGCGTGAGTTTGGGTGGGTAGTCTATGTTATGTGTTTTCTATGTTGGGTTAATGGGTTGCCTGGTATGGCTCTCAATTAGAGGCAGGTGTTTGGCGTTTCCTCTGATTGAGAGTCATATTAAGGTAGGTTGTTTCACATTGTTTGTTGTGGGTGGTTGTCTTCCGTGTCAGTACATGTTACCACACGGGACTGTTTCGGTTTGTCTGTTCCTGTTCGTGTGTTCTTCGTTTCATGTAAGTTCGTAAGTTTAGGTCTGTTTAGTTCGTTTTGTTATTTTGATTTCTAAAGTGTTATTTCGTGTTTCGTCGTTTGTCTAATAAATCATTATGTCCACATACCTCGCTGCGTGTTGGTCTGATCCATGCTCCTCCTCATCCGAGGAGGAGGAATATGACGACGATCGTTACAGAGACAATAAATGAAAGCGGAGAGTTTTAATACCACAGTAGAATCACGTCTACATATAAATTCCCACTCATGTCGCTCTATCAAACAGATTCTGAGACACATGTAAAACCATACAGCAAATGATTGTCACAGCCTACAAATCAGACTTGGAAGAGCAATCACCACAGGCTCATAATGAGGGTGAAGTACGAAGAACCTCCTCTGATGTAGATCAGACAGAGCTGTTAGGCCCGTGTCCCAAATGGCACCCTATTCCCTTTATAGAGCACTATAAAGGGAATAGAGGACCATTTGGGATGCAACCTTACTCTGAATTTCACTCCTACCCATATGTCTCTGTAGTAAGATTGTGTTACCTCGGAAATTCCCCTGATCTCTTATTTAGCTGACAAGCCAACGCATGGATTTTCCTATAATGGGACAGAGATGCTCTGGCAAAGAATGTATGTTGAAACTGCATATAGTTTTCTATATGCTATGCAGGTACTTTTATTCAGATAACATTCACCTATTTCCATTCCTTCACCAAACTCTCTCTACAACCTTAAAGTCAACCAAGAACTAAGTAATCATGGGGCGGCAGGTAGCCTAGTGGTTAAGAGCGTTGGACCTCAATCTGAACCAAATTGCTGGTTCAAATCCCCAAGCTGACTAGGT
The DNA here is from genome assembly GCF_016432855.1 of Salvelinus namaycush. Classification (NCBI taxonomy): domain Eukaryota; kingdom Metazoa; phylum Chordata; class Actinopteri; order Salmoniformes; family Salmonidae; genus Salvelinus; species Salvelinus namaycush. Next base: position 35,214,804 of record NC_052321.1, read on the forward strand.
GAAAAATCTGTTGATGTGCCCTTGAGCAGGGCACTTAACCCCAGTTGCTCTGAATAAGAGTGTCTGCTAAATTAATACCATTTTAATTAAAGACTGCATATCAAAGACTATTGTTTGCAAAGGTCGCTAAATTGTAATGAAAAGTCATACGTACTGTGTCTCGTTTTAGATTAAGTTGCTTGGTGCAGAGTAGGTACATCATAATTACAAGTGTATCCGTTGTAACAACATTGTAGTTACACAACATTTGAATCAATGTGCCCGTTGGGCCAGGTTAGAACATGGAAATAAATGACTGAAAACAACCTGTATTTAATGGCAAGGTGTGCCTTGTTACATGTGTTGTTACCAGGTCCTAGTCTATTAGCATCCACATATCAACACCACATCAACCCTGCAACTAGGTTATTGCTTATACTGACTGTGTAGTTACATGTAATAAGGTCATATTTTGGTGGGAGTTATTTACATGGTAATTTACAGATGACTTTTTAAGTGTGTCATTACAAAACATGAGTTACATAGTGGAACAAGACCATGTTTAATAACATTATTAATTACACATGTGGAATAACCGTCAGCAAGTGTCTTCAGAAAGTATTCATCCTCTTGACTTATTCTACATTTTGTTGTGTTACAGTCTGAATTTTAAACTAACAAAATAAAGAGAGTCGCACACTCCATATGTAATTTATTGGGTATTTACCAACCAGCATCATTGTGCCTTCTTCAGGGTAATGTCATGAATACTTGAACCAGGCTATGTAGACAAACAGTGCAATTAGTGCAATCAATGAAATTACCCTGTGTGTCATAATGATTCAGTTCATTCGAATAAATTAGTGAAACTGTTAAAAAACAATAGTTTATAGCATATTAAATATATTAGGTTATTGTTATCATATAGAAACATAATTGAATATTGTACATAATATTAGCATCAACATTCATTATTGTTTAATTCAATTTCACATATTTAATTGTTTCGTATTTCCTATTTGTTACATGTAATCTTTTGGTTCAACCTTATTGCATAATAAGCATCATCAACAGGGGGAACTTATTAGGTGTACGCTAATAAGCGGTAGAAAGGACATATCAATTTGTAAGACTTGTTCATAAAATAATTGTTCATAAGAAGGGCCTGAGATCAAAGGCAATATTCAGACCACTAGGGGTCAAAGTTTTGAGATTGGATATCCAGTAAGCCTCCCTTTGTAGTAAGTAGGATCTCGATACTCAATGCCTGTGTATTTGAGGGAGGAGATTGGATGGTTAGCTTCAACAAAGTGAGCTGCTACTGGATAGTCAATGTTCTGACACCTGATTGAGCTGCGGTGTTCAGCTATGCGTTGTTTTAATTGTCTTTTCGTTTGTCCTGCGTAGGCTTTTCCACATGAACAGGTGATGAGATAGATTACTCCCTTGGTCATGCATGAGATGATACCCTTAACAGGGATTTTTCGAACTGTATGTTGGTGTCTGAAGAAGGATGTTTTTATAGTGCAATTGCACTGTGCGCATGAACCCCATTTGTAGTTCCCATTTGTAATGGGTGTCAAGCGTGTCTGAGTGGGCTCAGCCCGGTCAATTCCTGCCAGTCTGCACAGCGATATGAACCCAGAGCATATCGTACTGCTTTTTCTCTACCACATCTCCGGATTCCTACCACAAGCTCTGAACCTTTACTCCGGATCATCGCAGCTAGCTAGCTGCTATCCGACTGGCTACTCCTGGCTAACGTCTCTGTCCTGAAGCAAACACCAGTTAGCCTGGAGATAGCCTCGAGCTATGCCCATCTCCAGGCAAGCCAAAGAGATCCATCAGACAATTCCTAGGTTTCAATACCTATTTTGTCAATTGGCCTGGACCCTTTGCTGCCGACACGGAGCCCCGCCGATGCATCACGACTGGTCTGCCAATGTAACCGTCCGAGGGGGTTTCAACAGGCTCTTCAGTTGCGACATCCCCCTGAGGCCCATCTGCTAACCTGCTAGCCCAGGCCTGCTAGCTGTCTGAATCGCCGTGTCTCCAGCTCGCCTAGCTACTCACTGGACCCTATGATCACTCGGCTACACATGCCTATCCCTAATGTCAATATGCCTTGTCTACTGCTGTTTTGGTTAGTGATTTTTGTCTTGTCTTGTCTTGTTGTTTTTTGTCTGCTCAATTTTATATTTATTTTTATTTCACCTTTATTTAACCAGGTAAGCTAGTTGAGAACAAGTTCTCATTTACAACTGCGACCTGGCCAAGATAAAGCAAAGCAGTGCGACACAAACAACAACACAGAGTTACACATGGAATAAACAAGCGTAGAGTCAATAACACAATGGAAAAAAAATAAAGTCTATATACAGTGGGTCTTCTCTCAGTTCCATCTGTGTCTCTCTGTCTCTCTCAATTGTTTTCTCTCTTGCTCTTCTCGCTCCTCTCCTTCACCAATGACCTTTACCAGACTTTCAAAGGCAGGCTTGTAACCACAGAGACTAGGACGATACTTTGGGCCACCTCACACTCCACCTTTGACCTTTTCACATGACCCACAATCCTCTTGCCATGGACAGCTGACAGGAGAGTAGAGAAGCGGGTGAAGGATCTATCTACATGTACCATCCCCCCCAGTTTGATTCCACTGTCCCTCCACCAAAAGACTAGGTTCCTTCCCAAATGGTACCCTATGCCCTATATAGTGCACTACATAACATGTTGACTGAATAAGCCAAGGCAAGCTTTTGCAAAAGTGATTGTATAGAGGCACCTTACTGTTTTGTTCATTTAGTTTTCTGAATAAGCTCTGATCAAAAGTAGTGCACTATACAGGGAATAGGGTGAATTTGAGATGCAGTCCGAGGCCACATGTTTTACCTCATTAAGGGAGTTAGGTGATGGTGGCATGATGGGTCATGTGACAATGACAGAGACCTCAGTAGCTGTGACCTTTCAATAAGAGTCTTTATTACAAGTTGGAACTTCCAGGAAAAGGCCAAGGCTTTCCTGTAGAGGAACAACCACACTAGATATTGGCTGACGTATGTCATAATCGTGGCTGTGTGGATGGAGAACTCTGGTTCTTGAAACCACTACACTCAACTGGTTCATTGAAGAAAAAAAAAATCCCAGAATGTTGTATTCATAGAATTGTATTCAAAAATACATTTTAAATGTAACTAAACAGTAATAACAGTTGTAACACAGTAGTTACATAGTAATTACATAGGTATTGCGATGTAATTACATCGTAATAGGGTTTAGCGGTATCAGTTATTACACAATTGGAAAAAAGACTGTGTAATTATACAGTGCATTCAGAAAGTATTCACACCAGTTGACTTTTTCCACATTGTGTTGTGTTACAACCTGAATGTAAAATGGATTACATTTAGATGTGTCACTGATCTACACACAATACCCCATATTGTCAAAGTGGAATTATGTCTGTAGAATTTTTTCTTTTATTAATAAAACATTTAAAGCTGAAATGTCTTGAGTCAATAAGTATTCAACCCTTTTGTTATGGCAAGCCTAAATAAGTTCAGGAGTAAAAATGTGCTAAACAAATCACATAATAAGTTGCATGGACTCATTCTGTGTTCAATAATGGTGTTTATCCAGATTTTTGGATGACTACCCCATCTCTTTACCCCACACATACAATTATCTGTAAAGTTACTCGACCAAATTTCAAGCACAGATTCAACCACAAAGACCAGGGAGGTTTTTCAATGCTTTGATTGGTAGATGTGTAAACATTTTAATAGCAGACGCTGAATATTCCTTGGAATATGGTGAAGTTATTAATTAGGCTTTGGATGGTGTATCATTACACCCAGTCATTACAAAGATACAGCCTGTATACCATACAAATATTTCAGAACATGCACCCTGTTTGCAACAAGGGATTTAAGTAATACTGCAAAAAGTGTGGCAAAGAAATTAATTTGTCTTGCTTGGGGCAAATCCAACACAACACATCACTGAGTACCATATTTTCAAGCATGGTTGTGGCTGCATCATGTTATGGGTATGCTTGCCATCGGCGAGGACTAGGGCGATTTTTAGGATAAAAATAAATGGAATACAGCTATAAGCACAGGCAAAATCATAGAGAAAAATCTGGTTCAGTCTGCTTTCCAATAGACACTGGGAGACAAATTCAACTTTCAGAAGGACAATAACCTAAACCACAAGGCCAAATCTACACTGGAATTGCTTACCAAGACAACACTGAATGATCCCAAGTGGCCTAGTTACAGTTTTGACTTAAATCGGCATGAAAATCTATGGCAAGACTTCAAAATAACTGTCTAGCAATGATTAGAAATCAACTTGACAGAGCTTGAAGAATTTTTTAAAGAATAGTGGGCAAATATTGTACAATCCAGTTGTGCAAATCTCTTAGAGACTTCACCAATAAGACTCACAGCTGTAATCGCTGCCAAAGGTGCTTCTACAAAGTATTGACTCAGGGGTGTGAGTAGTTATGTAAATTAGATATTTCTGTATTACATTTTTTATTAATTAGCTAAAATTTCTAAAAACATATTTTCACCTTATCATTATGGGGTATTGTGTGTAGATGGGTATGAAAAAATCTAAATAAAAAACATGAGATGGCGCACACCCAGAGAAATGTGTTTGTGTGGAGGTGCTGACTAACGGCGAATAAACTTTAACTGTCATAATAAAGAGAGTCACACACATTTCAATGACATTACGTTGAACCAACGTTGAACTGATGTCTGTGCCCAGTGGGACGATACCACCTACAGGACCTGTAGCTGGCTTTGCAGGTCAGTTATGTCTCTGTAAGAGACTATTTTCCTAATCACTGTAACGTTAGTCTTGTGGTGAATGAACGGACCAAGGCGCAGCGGGTGATGAATACATACTGATTTATTAAATGAAAGACGAAACACTAATGAACACTAGAGCAAACTACAAAACAATAAACGAAGGCAACAGACCTGAAACAAACGAACTTACATATAGACGAAGAACGCACGAACAGGAACAGACTACCTAAAACGAACGAACAAACGAAACAGTCCCATGTGGTATACACAGACACAGGAACAATCACCCACAAACAAACAGTGAGAACAACCTACCTTAATATGGTTCTCAATCAGAGGAAACGTCAAACACCTGCCTCTAATTGAGAACCATACCAGGCAACACATTAACCCAACATAGAAAACACATAACATAGACTACCCACCCCAACTCATGCCCTGACCAACTAAACACATACAAAACAACAGAAAACAGGTCAGGAACGTGACAGAACCCCCCCCCCCCCCCCCCCCCCCCGCAAGGTGCGAACTCCGGGTGCACCCCTAAAACTCAAGGGGAGGGTCTGGGTGGGCATCTGTCCGTGGTGGCGGCTCCGGCGGTGGACGAGGACACCACTCCACCACTGTCTTTGTCCCCCTCCTTAGCATCCCTTGAGTGGCGACCCTCGCCCCCGACCATGGTCCAGGAACCTTCACCAACGCCCCTCCTAAATAGAGGAGACAACTCAGGACAGAGAGGTAGCTCAGGACAAAGAGGTAGCTCAGGACAGAGAGGTAGCTCAGGACAGTGAGGTAGCTCAGGACAGAGAGATCGCTCCGGACAGAGAGGTAGCTTAGGACAGAGGGACAACTCTGGACTACTGGCAGCTCCGGACTGAGTGGCAGCTCCGGACTGAGTGGCAGCTCCGGACTGTAGGGCAGCTCCGGACTGTAGGGCAGCTCCGGACTGTAGGGCAGCTCCGGACTGAGTGGCAGCTCCGGACTGAGTGGCAGCTCCGGACTGAGTGGCAGCTCATGACTGAGTGGCAGCTCATGACTGAGTGGCAGCTCATGACTGAGTGGCAGCTCATGACTGTGGGGCAGCTCATGACTGGAGGGCAGCTCATGACTGGAGGGCAGCTCATGACTGGAGGGCAGCTCATGACTGGAGGGCAGCTCATGACTGGAAGGCAGCTCATGACTGGCTGGCGGCTCTGGCAGCTCCTGACTGGCTGGCGGCTCTGGCAGCTCCTGACTGGCTGGCGGCTCTGGCAGCTCCTGACTGGCTGGCGGCTCTGGCAGCTCCTGACTGACGGACGGCTCTAGCGGCTCCTGACTGACGGACGGCTCGGGACAGACGGGCGGCTCTAATGGCTCGTGGCAGACGGATGGCTCAGATGGCGCTGGGCAGACGGATGGCTCAGATGGCGCTGGGCAGATGGATGGCTCAGATGGCGCTGGGCAGACGGATGGCTTAGACGGCGCTGGGCATACGGATGGCTCAGACGGCGCTGGGCAGATGAGCAGTGCAGGCGGCGTTGGGCAGACGAGCAGTGCAGGCGGCGTTGGGCAGACGAGCAGTGCAGGCGGCGTTGAGCAGACGAGCAGTGCAGGCGGCGTTGGGCAGACGGCCGACTCCGACCTGCTGAGGCGCACAGCAGGCCTGGTGCGTGGTGCCGGAACTGGTGGTACCGGACTGGAGACACGCACCTCAAGGCTAGTGCGGGGAGCAGAAACAGGGCACACTGGACTCTCAAAGCGCACTATAGGCCTGGTGCGTGGTACCGGCACTGGTGGTACCGGGCTGAGGGCACGCACCTCAGGGCGAGTGCGGGGAGAAGGAACAGTGCGTACAGGGCTCTGGAGACGCACAGGAGGCTTGATGCGTGGTGCCGGAACTGGAGGCACTGGGCTGGAGACACGCACCACAGGGAGAGTGCGTGGAGGAGGAACAGGGCTCTGGAGACGCACTGGAAGCCTGGTGCGTGGTGTAGGCACAGGTGGTACTGGCCTGGAGCGGGGAGGTGGCGCCGGAAATACCGGACCGTGCAGGCGTACTGGCTCCCTTGAGCACTGAGCCTGCCCAACCTTACCTGGTTGAATGCTCCCCGTAGCCCGTCCAGTGCGGGGAGGTGGAATAACCCGCACTGGGCTGTGTTGGCGAACCGGGGACACCATGCGTAAGGCTGGTGCCATGTACACCGGCCCGAGGAGACGTACTGGAGGCCAGATATGTAGAGCCGGCTTCATGGCACTTTGCTCAATGCTCAATCTAGCCCGGCTAGTGCGGGGAGGTGGAATAACCCGCACCGGGCTATGAACACGTACAGGAGACACCATGCGCTCTACTGCGTAACACGGTGTCTGCCCGTACTCTCGCTCTCCACGGTAAGCCCGGGAAGTTGGCGCAGGTCTCCTACCTGACTTCGCCACACTCCCCTTTAGCCCCCCCCCCCCCAAGAAATTTTTGGCCTTGACTCACAGGCTTCCGTGCAAGTCGCGTCCCCTCATAACGCAGGTTCCTCTCTCCGGTTGCCTCTGCTCTCCGAGCTGCCTCCAGCTGTTCCCATGGGAGGCGATCCTTTCCAGCCAGGATCTCCTCCCATGTGTAGCAACCCTTGCCGTCCAAAACATCCTCCCATGTCCATTCCTCCTTCGTGCGCTGTTGCTCTCTCCCGTTACACCGCTGCTTGATCCTTTGTTGGTGGGTGATTCTGTAACGTTCGTCTTGTGGTGAATGAACGGACCAAGGCGCAGCGGGTGATGAATACATACTGATTTATTAAATGAAAGACGAAACACTAATGAACACTAGAGCAAACTACAAAACAATAAACGAAGGCAACAGACCTGAAACAAACAAACTTACATATAGACGAAGAACGCACGAACAGGAACAGACTACCTAAAACGAACGAACAAACGAAACAGTCCCATGTGGTATACACAGACACAGGAACAATCACCCACAAACAAACAGTGAGAACAACCTACCTTAATATGGTTCTCAATCAGAGGAAACGTCAAACACCTGCCTCTAATTGAGAACCATACCAGGCAACACATTAACCCAACATAGAAAACACATAACATAGACTACCCACCCCAACTCACGCCCTGACCAACTAAACACATACAAAACAACAGAAAACAGGTCAGGAACGTGACAATCACACCCGGGACTTGAACCCGATAGAGTTATTGCACTGTAAACAGATATTTGTTCACAAAATAACTCTATCCAAACCCAGTAGGTAAAGTCTTGATGACTCATTATGTGGCAATTACTTGTACCAGCTGAATATTTTACTCTTAGCATTAAAAATTACATAACAGCAGTCAGCCATGGAAAAACTAAGGAGAAAAACTGATGAGATGATTATCAAGAATCATGTATCAATAGTCCCTGAGACTAGTAAAGAGGGTATATATGTACATCAAGCATCCTCACGCTACAGAAACACAAGATATGTTCCTGCCCTATGGGCTGTTCTGGCTTGGACAAGGCTACTTATTTATGTAGCCTAATAAGCCATTCTGATAGCTGTAAATGTATTCATAATATTTTAACTGAGGATAAATATACCCAGCACCTCCAATGAACTCTGTTGGTTTGGCTTTATCGTGAAATGTTGAACTGTGTCCGTTCCACCAGCTTGGGGAGTGAAGCAACGTCACAGAATGTTGCGGTTGGTAAAGGGGACAAACTAAGAGGGTATTGTTTGCTAAAATAAGTCACCACCCGACAAAAGACAGAAAGGAATCAATTAATCAATTTGCATCCATCTGTTCCGCTTGTGGAGAAATTATGAATGTTTAGTGTAGATGAAGTCAATTATAAACTCCATTCATCAACATGACACCGGGTTCTGCCAGCTGCCGCGCGGCATTCTTGAGGTAAAAAATATACCATCCTCTTAAAGGCTGAGAAATGGCACCCTATTACCTTTATAGTACACTACTTTTGACCAGGCTACATAGGGCTCTGGTCACAAGTAGTGCCCTATAAAGGGAATAAGGTGTCATTTGGGATGCACACAGAGTCTCTGCTGCTGAAGAGAATATGTTAACCATTATATTCCTGTTGGAGACGTAGTGTCCAACAGCCAAGATGAAAGCAAGGAGATAAGATTTATCTGCATTTGGTTCAGCACTGGTTGTTTTCTTAACAAGGATTTATTTCGAGTTTTAGTTTCACAGTAGTGCATTTCAGGACTACAATATTTACTGGTTAGTGACATACAGTAAGTGATGACTTATTCTCTCAACAAGCTGAAAGCACAACTGTACGTCGCTCTGGATAAGTGTCTGATAAATGTCCAAAATGTCAATGTTAAAATGTATATCAATGTTGTAAAATTGTCCTTCTAATCGGTCTTCCTTTTTAATCTAAATGGGACTTCTGAGCTGGGTGTTAAAATCAGCATGTTTAATAAACCAGCTCCTCTAAATAATATGGGGGGGGATTATTTAAAAAGTCAGGGTAAAAAACATAATCAACAGCTCTCACTCACCTGACAACGACGGTACACCTTTTAAAAAGGCCTTACCACATCCAAATGCGCCAGAGTGTTTCAATACAGAGGGTGAAGGTGCATTTATATGTAAAACAGCTGCCTTCTCCTTGGCGCTCGCTGTCAGAAAAGTATCCCAATCACTAAAAGTTGCTGTGATTACTAGAGGCAAGGGCACGGGCAGCTGTGCTGTCTCAGGCAGAATTACAACAGGGCTATCAATAACAGTTAGAGCACAGCTAACTGCTCTAAGACAGAGATAGGAGACGCCAGCGCAGTAGACTAAAGGAGTCACTTTGAGAAAAGTTGCCGCTTGGATAGCTGCAACACCACGCAGAATGCTTGTGTTTGCCTTGCATGAACAGAAGCAGGCGCACACACACACACACACGCTATGTACACGCTATACACATACACACTGCAGACATACTCAAACACCATACAATCTTCAGGGACGGGTTCTAGAAACAATGTTGCAGTCAATACATGCGTCCCAAATGGCAGTCTCTTCCCGATATTATCTATGGTCAAAAAGTAGTGCACTACGTAGGGAATAAGGTGCAATTTGTGATGCTACCACAGTTACTACGCCACCACGGATAAACATTGGCTCATAGAAACATAGCTATTGTCATCTTTGTCTAACTATCCATGATAGACATTTCTGAAAACCGTTATGACACTTATCTATATACATGTTACTGCCAAAATGAAGGAAACACCAACAAAGTGTCATAATAGGGTGTTGGGCCACCACGAGTCAGAACAGTTTCAATGCGGCAGAGATTCTACAATTGTCTTCAAAACTATTTGATGGATAAAGCACCTTTCTTCCATGAAAAATTCCATCATAAATTGTTTAATTAACTCAGGAACCATGCCTGTGTGGAAGCACCTGCTTTCAATATACTTTGTTTCCCTCATTTACTCAAGTGTTTCCGTTATTTTGTCAGTTACCTGTACATGTCTATTCAGGTGTTTAAAGGATAGCTCAATGTATCCTCATTTGCGGCATTTCATGTAGATACTATCACACATGAGTCAGTGTAACTGTGAATTCCTATTTGGGTGTAGTAGAAGAAGTTAGTTAGTTTGGAAGAATCCCACTAATTAAAATCAAGCATAGCCTAATTGTCTCCCAGAGCCGTTTTTCCAACACTTACATAGACGAAAAATGAAGTTGTGACCAGAATCTGAATTTTAATTTACATGAAAAATCAATTGTTCCTGGATAACCACGGGCCATACTAATTGGATGTATTGGAGGGTGAATGCACATCAACACTGTTCCTGCCTCCTTTTGTTGCAGTTTTAAAAATTCTTGCACACATGAAACAAAAATGTTTAACACAGGTGCGAAGGATGATCAAAAAGGGAAAGTCAAATGAAAAGGACTTCATGCATCTAATCAGTACTAAAACTGCATATCTATCCAACCTTGAACACAGACAGATGTAATCTACTGGTGCCTCTTTTTGACTGTAATTAAATTCCCATCATTCTTCTTACACGTGGCAATCTGTATGCTGGAGTAAGATTGTGCCTTCACTTACACAAATAAACAGAGACAAAGTCATTACCTTAACTGTCACAAGTAGACAGGGAAACGGGCTGAGTGGCTCACAACTCATCCCCATCAAATTAGGGTCTAGCAGTGTTCTTCATTACCAAGTCTGGAAAACAAGGCAGGACTGGAGAGACACAGTGTTCTTTCTCTAATTGTGTATTCAGATTGTTAGTGTGAGCTCTGTCTGTGAGAGAGAGAGAGAGAGAGAGAGAGAGAGAGAGAGAGAGAGAGAGAGAGAGAGAGAGAGAGAGAGAGAGAGAGAGAGAGAGAGAGAGAGAGAGAGAGAGAGAGAGAGAGAGAGAGAGAGGATTATTTTTTCCTTGGTGCTTGGGTGATTTGGAAAGACAGTTTAGAGAAAAAAAATGTAAGCCTGTGTTTGATAGAGTGTAATGGCTTCCAATGTAAATATCTTAAAGCGTGATTGTGAGCACCAATTTATTTCCGACCACTGGATCAGTATCAACCAAATACCCACTCTGACTTATATAAATATTACCAATCTCTTAAAAGTGGAAGTACTTGAAATGTGTGCTACTACTGCCATTGTCCAATTACAATAATCTGCTTTTTGTATGATCCATATCCTACAAGATTAGCCTCCAATTATTTCGCAAATGTATTTCGGTGAATCTTGGTTGTTCAGATATCCAGTGCATCTGAACCGTCTAAATGTTTAGATGTGACACAGTAATGGAGCTTATTGGTGGTATACACATAAACACATGAAAACAGAGATCTTGTTCGCATGCATCGTCTTGACTCAGCGTGCTATATCGTGCACTACTTTTGACCAGAGCCTACATAGGGTTCCCCTTGGGATGCACAGAAAATGTCATTAACAGAATATGTAATTAGTCAATAATAGTTAACAGACTATGCCCAAGTTATAACATCGCTCAGTGCATATCCAAAGAGACAGGTTTAGTATGTGCTGCCCAAGCATGTGGTAGTGCTCCATTGCTCAGTGGTATGGCTGTATGAGTCAATGTGTGACATGTAGCAGAGATGAGGATGACACATTAGAGAGGATTGAACGAAGTGTGTTGCTCATCTTCAGGTTAACAGCAGTAAAACACAGATAATGTGAAATACATGCACATGCGCACACATGAACGAGCACATGCATACATACGCAACGTGCAAGCGTGCTCACACACACCTGCTTGCCGAGCTGTCAGCTCTGATGTTGTACACACACACACACACACACACACACACAATATAACTGTATCTGAAAAACACAGATCCATTATTGTTCAGATTCTTCAATACAAATCTTGCTGTCATCACTTCAATTCAATTTCCCCCGCAGAGTTTTCATTATGCCAGTAATTTCAGTAATTTAGGTAAAGATGAGATGTTGTGAATGGTTTTCATATGAGAAGTTTTCCACAAACAACCTTTGAGAGAAAAACAACAATTGCAGAAATGGACAGTTAATAAAATGATTTGTAAAGTGTTGACAAAAGCATTCTGTTTTGCACTTCCATGGTCTGTGTGGGACCAAGCCTTGTGTCAACTGTGCTACAACCTTTATAAACCTGTTACCATGTATTGTCGTGACAAGTGGCGGATTTAGGTATAGGCGAGACGGGCAGCCGCCCAGGGCGGCATCTTGCCGGGGGCGGCTCGGGGCACAAGCATAAAAAAAATCGGAACGGTGACATTTGCGAGATCGGTTTTCTATCGCTCATTTGCACGTCACATCAATGATATCATGTCACTGTGTGGAACTGTGGGTCAATTAACCTTGTCGGAGTGGGCGCCCTGATTCTAGTTTGTGAGCTAGGGAGGCTACTGCCTGGGGAGGTCTCCCACTCAGAAGTATGAGATGGGGAGGGGGACGGGGGTAGGTTGACCTCAGGTCTCCCCACTGGAAGCCCGAGGTAGGGGGAGCGGAGGAATCTATCAAATAGCGCACCTCTAACTTTGTACAGTACTAATGCAATTAGTAAAATCAGTCACACTACGAAATGCTACCATATAAACCACAATTCATTCATAATACTGCAAAAATATAGTTTCACAGACATGCTGTTGCATTTTTTTCTGGTTTGTGTGAAATCGTTAAGAATAATACAAAACCAGTCTGCACACCACCAAGGTGAATTGGTTTAGTCTTGACTCTTGGTTGACAGTTTTGGGTGATGGGTAATGTATTGATGCTCGAGTGCCAAATCAACACAAATGTGTTTCTATTTGTCTTTGTTACTTATTTTTGATATTTATGAGTCTTATTTTTGTATATATTTTCATACTCATATTGTTTTAAATGTTATGATTATTTATTTGCGCTGAAGGGGAGGGTTCTCCCAGGGAGCCATACAAGCTAGAACCACCAATGGTCGTAACAACACATATGTCATATATCATGATGATAGGTCTAATGTCAAATTGACATAATTATGGCCTAATGGCACTTGACATAAGGCAGCTGACTTGAAACAAATGAGGTTAGATTTTTGACTGCCATTGACAGAAAACATCAAGGACACTTTTAGGTGTTAAGGAAACAGAGAGGTCTAAATTGTGTTTTGGGCCAATTGTGCCATTTCCTCTTTCTGTTTGTATAGCAAACATAATCATGGCTTCTCATAGACGAGGGAAATAAACACAATTCAAGCCCGGTTACTGATTGTAACAATACAATAAAAAATATAGCTTTTCTATAAATCTTCACATATAACTAATTGAACACACAAGCACTAATTCAACATAGTGAAGATAAAAACTAAGTAAACAGAAGGCACAGTATGTGTGGATGGTATGGTTTGTGTTTATTTTTTATTTTATTTGTTATGTTTGGAAAGTTGAGTGAGTGAGTAATGAAATGGTTGCATATCCCAGAGCCAATGTATTGCTGTGAGCCGGGTATGAGAGGGCTTTCAATGTTGTTCAGATGATGGATATACTTTTATAATGAATTATACGTCTTATTTATTTATTGTCCTATCATGGAGAACTACATTTTTTTATTTATTTTTTTATAAATTATATCTAATTATTTATTATCCTATTTTAATGGTACGGTCCATGGCACTATACCCTAGACACCCACCTGAATGACCCAGATACTAAGGAGAAGTCCCTAACTGTTTTATGTGCCCGCTGTAAGCGGTCTGTATGCAGCTAAAATGAGGTCAGAGACCAAGAGCAGCACTGCCCCCTCAAGATTCTGAGCCTGCTTGGCAGGGTTGGTCCTGCAAAGCCAAAGCCCCATAAAGGGAGAGCATAATATACAAGGAAATTCTCAAAGCTGCTAATGAGAACCTTGACGACCTTGTACCTAGCCGGTGGGGATTCCGGTGGGGTGCCCCCACCCAGGCAGTGGCAGTGCTGGCAACACTAGCTGCAGTAACCCATGGGGAGGGGGTCACACTCGGACATTCAGAGAGGGGATATATTATTGTGGCCCTGGCGGCACAAAATCAAAGTCGGACTGCATGGAGATGCGTGGGGACATGGTCATGACGGGTGGCCGTATTGTGGTTGTTTCAGGAATAAGGTGTACATTTGACCTCCATTATCTAGGATATGACAATGGTAAATAAATCTCTCAATTTTTGCTAATTTTTTGTGCTGTCTTGCAGGCCTTCTCATGCAGCTGCAACTGCAAGTGCATTTGTAAATCATGACCCATCTTGAGTTGGGCTCTGGGATGGTGCAATTGTTGAGAAAGTGAGCTTATGGTTGTGTGGGGGTAAGGGCTGAGTGTGTGTGGGTGTATGTGTGTATCCCACAACTGTTGCGAAGGAAGAAGTAAAAGATGTTAGGGACAATAGAGGATGATCCACAGATATATATAATACAAATCGAGGTGAGGGCAATGGAAATGCATATGGCAATTGATCTTCTTCAATTCGGTAAATGGCACTGTATGCTCTTTTCAAAGAATGGATCCCAGTCGGTTCAGGGCTATGGGATACAGGGGGTCGAGGGTGGTCTGCCGGGCATTGGGATGACAAGCCATCTCGAGATGAGGCCTTTTAGCGGGTGGAATAGTAGGGACCAATTGGAGGTTTACTTAGTAGAAATGCAAATATCATGGTATAACTATATAGACACTCAATCATTATGTTACTTTTTAATAGTACGTTTACAAAAATATATTCTGATTAAAAGAATGAAAGGTGTGTCTCATTATGGTAAGTGGTGAAATAAGTATAGCCAGTTACAATTGTAATGGCTTAGCAGATAATAAGAAAAGACGATCAGTATTTACCTGGCTAAAAGAGAAGGATTATAATATCTATTGTTTACAGGAAACCCATTCAACAGTTTTAGATGAAGTTTTGTGGAAAAAGAACTGGGGGGGCAAAATATATTTCTCCCATGGGCAAAGAAATTCAAAAGGGGTGATGGTTTTAATTAACAATAATTTTGATCCAAATGTGCAAATTGTCCAAACAGATCCTCAAGGTAGATGGATTATTTTAAATATGTTATTGGACAATAAACAAATATGGCTTGTTAACCTATACGGTCCGAATAATGATGATCCAAGCTTCTTTGAAAATATATATAAGAATTTATCAACTCTACAAGCAACACTAGACTCTATTATTATAGTGGGAGATTTTAATACGGTCTTAAATACCTCTATAGACCGGAAAGGAAATCACACTACAAACTATCACCCTCAGGCACTTAAGGAAATCATGAATGTCATGGATATATTGGAATTAGTGGATATATGGAGACTTAAATACCCTGATTTAGTGAGATATACATGGCGGAGGCTGAATCAAGCTAGTCGTCTTGACTACTTTCTTATACCATTCTCTCTGGCACCAAAAGTTTAAAAAGTGTTGATAGGGGACAGAATGCGGTCGGATCATCACATAATTGGCATATATATTTCTCTTACAGAATTTCCACGTGGGCGAGGATATTGGAAATTTAATCAAAGTCTACTAGATGATAAATTGTTTAGAACTAGGACAGAAGATTTTATAACTGACTTTTTCAGACATAACATAGGTACAGCAGATCCCCTTATTGTATGGGACACTTTTAAGTGTGCCTTTAGAGGCCATGCAATTCAGTACTCATCTATAAAACAAAGGGAATTTAGATCAAAAGAGTCCATATTAACAAAGGAAATTGAAGGACTAACAGTACAGTTAGATAGCAATAAAAACGGTACCATAGAGGCACAGAATAAGTTAGAGGAAAAACAAAAAGAAATGGAGGAACTTATTCAAGAAAGATCCAGTGTAATATATTATAAAAATAAAGCGAACTGGATGGAATATGGGGAAAAATGCACCAAATTCTTTTTCAATCTTCAATATAGAAATGCTACCAAAAAAAATGTATTAAAACTTGTTACAAATGATGGAGTCACGCATGATTCACCAAATGATATTTTGAAAGAAGAAGTAAAGTACTTTAAGAATATGTTTTCGTTTCAGGCTCCTCCATCTCCACTAACTGAAACTAATTGTATGGATTTTTTTCCTATTAATAATGTAAAATTAACATCTGTACAGAAAGACTCATGTGAAGGCCAAATTACAGAGGAGGAACTGCTTGATGCAATTGGGGCCTTTAAGGATGGGAAAACTCCAGGGCTGGATGGCATACCAGTGGAAGTATACAAAACTTTTTTTGATATACTCAAAGGACCATTATTAGCTTGTTTTAACCACTCCTATATAAATGGTAGATTATCAGACACGCAACAAGAAGGTCTGATATCGTTATTACTGAAACAGGACCCAAGTGGTATATATAAAGATCCAGTCCAATTAAAAAATTGGAGACCTCTTACACTTCAGTGTTGTGATGCAAAAATCCTAGCAAAATGCTTGGCGCATAGAATAAAAAAAGTTTTGTCAGATATTATTCATCCTAATCAGACAGGTTTTTTACATGGACGATACATTGGAGATAATATAAGGCAAGTACTGGAAACAATAGAACACTATGAAATATCGGGGACACCAGGTCTGGTTTTCATAGCTGATTTTGAAAAGGCTTTTGATAAAGTACGACTGGAGTTTATATATAAATGCCTAGAATATTTCAATTTTGGGGAATCTCTTATAAAATGGGTTAAAATGATGTATAGTAACCCTAGGTGTAAAATAGTAAATAATGGCTACATCTCAGAAAGTTTTAAACTATCTAGAGGAGTAAAACAAGGTTGTCCACTATCGGCATATCTATTTATTATTGCCATCGAAATGTTAGCTGTTAAAATTAGATCAAACATTAATATTAATGGATTAGAAATCCGTGGCTTAAAAACTAAGGTGTCATTGTACGCTGATGATTCATGTTTTCTTTTAAAACCACAACTAGAGTCTCTCCACGGCCTCATAGAGGATCTAGATACCTTTGCTATCCTCTCTGGATTAAAACCAAATTATGATAAATGTACCATATTACGTATTGGATCACTAAAAAATACACATTTTATACTGCCATGTAGTTTACCAATTAAATGGTCTGACGGAGATGTGGACATACTCGGTATAAAAATCCCAAAAGAAAGAAATGATCTCACTCCAATAAATTTTTATAGAAAGTTAGCAAAAATAGATAAGATCTTGCTACCATGGAAAGGAAAATACTTGTCTATTTGTGGAAAAATCACCCTGATTAACTCTTTAGTCATATCACAGTTTACCTATTTGCTTATGGTTTTGCCTACACCTAGTGACCTGCTTTTTAAATTATATGAACAAAAAATATTCCATTTTATTTGGAACGGCAAGCCAGATAAAATTAAAAGGGCCTATTTATATAACGAATATGAATTCGGAGGGCAGAAATTATTAAATATTAAAGCATTAGACCTCTCACTAAAGGCATCAGTCATACAAAAGTTATACTTAAATCCAAACTGGTTCTCTAGTAAATTGGTACGAATGTCTCATCCTATGTTCAAGAAGGGCCTTTTTCCCTTTATTCAGATTACACCTGCTCACTTTCGGTTGTTTGAAAAGGAAATAATCTCCAAAATATCCTTATTTTTTAAACAAGCCTTAGAAAGTTGGTTGCAATTTCAGTTTAATCCACCTGAAAGGACGGAACAAATAGTACAACAAATATTGTGGTTAAATTCAAATATAGTAATTGATAAAAAAACTGTATTTATCGAAGAAATGTTTAAAAAAGGTATAATTTTTGTGAATGAAATCATAAATAGGACTGGTGGAGTTATGTCACACATGCAGCTAACACAGACATATGGAAATGTCTGCTCTACCCAAAATTACAACCAATTAATTGCAGCATTACCACAAAAATGGAAGAGGCAAGTACAAGGGGAAAAAAGTAAGGAACTTGTATGTCGGCCCTGTATTAAAGAACATAAATGGTTAAAGAAAAGTGTGATAAATAAAAACATATACCAATTTCATTTAAGGACCAAAAAACTGACAGCTGTGCCATATAAATTGCAAAATAGTTGGGAAGAGATTTTCGATGTACCCATTCCATGGCACATGGTTTATGAATTGATACGCAAAACAACGCCGGATTCAAAACTTCGAATTTTTCAATTTAAATTACTGTACAAAATTCTTGCAACTAATAGAATGTTATATATATGGGGTATACAATCTTCCCAGCTCTGCAGATTCTGTTGTGAGGAGGCAGAGTCATTAGATCATTTATTTTGGTATTGTCCATATGTAGCTCGTTTTTGGTCACAGGTCCAGGAATGGCTAAAGAATTGCAACATTTGCCTAGAACTAACGCTACAGATAGCAATACTGGGGGATTTGAAAAGCCATAGTCAATCAATCAATAATATAATAATTATTTTAGCAAAAATGTTTATTTTTAATTTACAATCTGTAGAAGCTATGAGAATAGGAAGGTTCAAATCTTTTGTGAAGCATCACAGCACAGTTGAAAAATATATGGCAAATAAAAATCCGAAATGGATGATGTTGGAAGATAGATGGGAAGGGTTGAGTGGAACTGAAGGGTGGGACTAATAACAAGATAAACAATGTAGGGCATACGGGATCTGTGAAATGTGTATAGGTGCGGAGCTTTTGTGAAATAGCACAGTTACAAGTGGAAATAAAATTGGATGGACAACAGAAATAGAGGAAGGACTAAGAACAAACAAGAGAGAACTATTATAAAGTAGTCTGTGTCTGTAAAATAGGTATAAGATGTATAAATTGAAGGTAAAAGCAGAAGTGTTTATTAGTTTACTCCAATTGGGGGAGCGGTGGTAGGGTTGCGGGGAATAATAAAAAAAAATTTAAAAAATTTTTAAAAAAATTTTTTTTTTTAAAAAAAACATAATCATGGCTGCCTCTTAACCAAAGAATGTTAGAGACAACCTGTGAAAACTCCCTAAATTAAACAAATATTACACAATATTCATACATATTTATAATATTATACAATAGTCATACATATTAATACGTATTCAATATTTATTCATCTACAATATTCCCTGACCTTTCACCATTGTACTGTATACATGCTGTCTTTTTGAAATTAATCAAAGCTACCAATTGTCACGGCTAGCTCAGACGCTTGACATTGAGCGCTTAGCCATAAATATATACAGCGCTAAAGTCTGTAATACACTCCTAATCATCAACAGCACTCATCCAAATAAGCCAACAATCTCCTGGGTGTTGTGAGATAAGCTTTCCTAACTAGCTAACAATTAAAGCTATTGCAAGTCTAACTCACATATGGGAATGAGGCAGATGGAGACAACATCAAAGCAGAGAGAGGAAGAAGAAGACACCAGAAGACTGCCTCCTTAGAGAGCCCCAAAATAGTTTTATTTTTTTTCAGCTTTAATATTGCAGATAGATCGTAGCTTCCATTTATGTAATTGTCTGCATCACTTCCAATCCCCCATATATTATTTTCCAAATATATATATATATATATTTATATTATATTTATATTTATATATATTTATATATATATATACAGTACAAGTCAAAAGTTTGAACACCTACTCATTCAAGGGTTTTTCTTTATTTTTACTATTGTCTACGTTGTAGAATAATAGTGAAGACATCAAAACTATGAAATAACACATATGGAATGATGTAGTAACCAAAAAAAGTGTTAAACAAATCAAATATATTTTAGATTCTTCAAACTAGCCACCCTTTGCCTTGATGACAGCTTTGCACACTCTTGGTATTCTCTCAACCAGCTTCAACTGGAATGCTTTTCCAACCGTCTTGAAGGAGTTCCCACATATGCTGAGCACTTGTTGGCTGCTTTTCCTTCACTCTGCAGTCCAACTCATCCCAAACCATCTCAACTGGGTTGAGGTTGAGTGATTGTGGAGGCCAGGTCATCTGATGCAGCACTCCATCACTCTCCTTCTTGGTCAAATAGCCCTTACACATGCAGAAATCCTTCGTTCACCTACTCTCCATCTCACAAAGATGGTGGTTGGAACCAAAAATCTCCAATTTGGACTCAGACCAAAGGACAGATTTCCACCAGTCTAATGTCCATTGCTCCATATTTTATATTTGAGGTTGTTCAAAGGAACCACCCTTTGCCTTGATGACAGCTTTTCACACTCTTGGCATTCTCTCAACCAGCTTCATGAGGTAGTCAACTGGAATGCATTTCAATTAACAGGTATGCCTTGTTAATTTGTGGAATTTCTTTCCTTCGTAATGCATTTGAGCCAATCAGTTGTTGTGACAAGGTAGGGGTGGTATACAGAAAATAGCCCTATTTGGTAAAATACCAAGTCCATATTATGGCAAGAACAGCTCAAATAAGCAAAGAGAAATGACAGTCCATCATTACTTTAAGACATGAAGGTCAGTCAATGAGGAAAACTTCTACTTCTACTTCTAGAACTTTGTGCAGTCGCAAAAACCATCAAGCGCTATGATGAAACTGGCTCTCATGAGGACTGCCACAGGAAAGGAAGATTCTACTCTCTCAGAGTTCTCTCTGCTGCAGAGGATAAGTTCATTAACTTTAATGAACTGGTACCAGCCTCAGAAATCGGCAATTAACTGCACTTCACAGAGTTCAAGTAACAGACACATCTCAACATCAACTGTTCAGAGGAGACTGCGTGAATCAGGCCTTCATGGTTGAATTGCTGCAAAGAAACCACTACTAAAGGACGCCAATAAGAAGAAGAGACTTGCTTGGTCCAAGAAACACGCGCAATGGACATTAGACTGGTTGAAATCTGTCCTTTGGTCTGATGAGTCCAAATTTGAGATTTTTGGTTCCAAACGCATTGTTGTTGTGAGATGCAGAGTTGGTGAATGGATGATCTCTGCATGTGTGATTCCTACTGCGGTAGTGCTGCAAATAGTTGTTTGTAATTTTGGGAAGAGCAGACATTTCCATATATTTTTGTTGCATGTGTGACATAACTCCACCAGTCCTATTTATGATATAATTTACAAAGATTATATTGATCTATTAGAATATTTAAGTTTAACCACAATATTTGTTGTATTATTTGTTCTGTTTTATTCTGGTGGATTAAATTGAAATTGCGACCAACTTTCTATGGTTTTAAAAATAGCCATTTTTGGGAGATGATTTCCTTTTCAGATAACTGAAGGTTTGTTATCTGAGGGGAAAAGGCCATTCTTGAACATGGGGTGAGACATTCTTATTAATTTGCTAGAGAACCAGTTTTAAGTACAACTTTTGTATGACTGAAGCCTTTAGTGAGAGGTCGAATGCTTAAAATGTAATATTTTCTGCCCTCCGAATTCATATTCATTATATAAATAGGCCCGTTTAATTATGTTGGGCTTGCCTTTCTAACTAAAATTGATTATTGTTTCTCATATAATTTAAATGACTGTTCGCTAGGTGTAGGCAAGACCATAAGAAATAGGTCAACTGAGAAATGACTAACGAGTTAATCAGGCTGATTTTTCCACAAATAGACAGGTATTTTCCTTTCCATGGTAGCAAGATCTTTCTATAAAAAAATATTGGAGTGAGATCATTTATTTATTTCAGGATATGTATATTGGTAAACCACAAGGTAACATAAAAGTTGTAATTTTTTGTGATCCAATACGTAATATAGTAACCTATCATAATTTGGTTGTAATCCACAAAGGTTAGAAAAGGTATCTACAGTGGCTTGCGAAAGTATTCACCCCCCTTAGCATTTTCCCTACTTTGTTGCCTTACAACCTGGAATTTAAATCGATTGTTTGGGGATTCGTATCATTTGATTTAAACAACATGCCTACCACTTTGAAGATGCAAAATATTTTTTTGTTGTGAAACAAAAAAACTGAAAACTTGAACGTGCGTAACTATTCACCCTCCCAAAGTCAAAACTTTATGCAGCAATTACAGCTGCAATTCTGTTGGTGTATGTCTCTATAAGCTTGGCACATCTAGCCACTGGGATTTTTGCCCATTCTTCAAGGAAAAACTGCTCCAGCTCCTACAAGCTGGTGTACAGCAATCTTTAAGTCATACCACAGATACTCAATTGGATTGAGGTCTGGGCTTTGACAAGGCCATTCCAAGTCATTTAAATGTTTCCCCTTAAACCACTCGAGTGTTGCTATAGCAGTATGCTTAGGATCATTGTCCTGCTGGAAGGTGAACTTCCGTCACAGTCTAAAATCTCTGGAAGACTGAAACAAGTTTCCCTCAAGAATTTCCCTGTATTTAGTGCCATCCATCATTCCTTCAATTCTGACCAGTTTCCCAGTCCCTGCCGATGAAAAACATCCACCACAGCATGATGTTGCCACCACCATGCTTCACTGTGGGGATGGTATTCTCGGGGTGATGAGAGGTGTTGGGTTTGCACCAGACAGTGTTTTCCTTGATGGCCAAAAAGCTCAATTTTAGTTTCATCTGACCTTCTTCCAAACGTGTTTTGCTTATTTTTTTTTTGGTCACTCTTCCTTAAAGCCCAGCTCTGTGGAGTGTACAGCTTAAAGTGGTCCTATGGACAGATACTCCAATCTCCTCTGTGGAGCTTTGCAGATCCTTCAGGGTTATCTTTGGTCTCTTTGTTGCCTCTCTGATTAATGCCCTCCTTGCCTGGTTTGTGAGTTTTGGTGGGCGGCCCTCTCTTGGCAGGTTTGTTGTGGTGCCATATTCTTTTCATTTTTTAATAATGGATTTAATGGTGCTCCGTGGGATGTTCAAAGTTTTGGATATTTTTTTATAACCCAACCCTGATCTGTACTTCTCCACAACTTTGTCCCTGACCTGTTTGGAGAGCTCCTTGGTCTTCATGGTGCCGCTTGCTTGGTGGTGCCCCTTAGTGGTGTTGCTAACTCTGGGGCCTTTCAGAACAGGTGTATATATACTGAGATCTTGTGACACATAGACAGCACACAGGTGGACTTTATTTAACTAATTATGTGACTTCTGAAGGTAATTGGTTGCACCAGGTTATATTTAGGGGCTTCATGGCAAAGGGGGTGAATACATATGCACGCACCTCTTTTCCATTTGGAATTTTTTTAAACAAGTAATTTTTTTCATTTCACTTCCCCAATTTTGACTATTTTGTGTATGTCCAATACATGAAATCCAAATAAAATCTATTTAATTTACAAGGCAACAAATAGGAAAAACGCTAAGGAGGATGAATACTTTTGCAAGGCACTGTAGATCCTCTATGAGGCTGTGGAGGGATCCAATTTGTTTATTTAAAAGAAAACATGAATCATCAGCGAACAATGACACCTTTGTTTTTCCGCCCTGGATTTCTAATCCCTTGATTTTATTGTAGGATCTGATTTTAATAGCTAACATTTCGATGGCCATAATAAATAGATATGCCGATAGTTGGCAACCTTGTTTTACTCCCCGACAGTCTAATACTTTCTGAGAAGTAGACATTATTTACTATTTTACACCTAGGGTTGCTATACATGACTTTAACCCATTTTATAAGAGATTCTCCAAAATGGAAATGTCCCAGGCATTAATATATAAACTCCAGTCATACTTTATCAAAAGCCTTTTCCAAGTCAGCTATGAATAGCAGGCCTGGTTTCCCAAATTTTTCGTAGTGTACTATTGTTTCCAGTACTTGTCTTATATTATCTCCAATGTATCGTCCATGTGAAAAACCTGTCTGATTAGAATGAATAATATAGTTAGTACTGTAAGTGTAGTCAAATAGATTTCCACTGATGTGACACCTGGGTAAGTGGATATGGTCACTCAAAAGATGTCAAGGGGCATTTCCATTGAAAAGGGCCCATGAGCACCAACATGTGAAGTTCATAGCAGTATATCAAAATGGGTGTCAAATGAAAGCTAAGAGCCTATATCTTTGGGAAATTAAAGCATAGATACATTCTCCATCTTAAATTAACATTTAGACATAAGTTAAGGTTTTGATTTCTGTATAAACAGATGGAAAGGGGGTCTTAGAAAACATGTACCAGAAAAAGTATTGAAAGGTGTAACGCTTGTCGTAGGGAGAAGGTGAGGGGGACCAAAGTGCAGCGTGGTACGTATCCATAATACTTTTAATAAAGATGAATACACGAACAAAAACAACAAAACGACCAACGAACAGTTCTGAAAGGTGCAACAAACACTAAACAGAAAATAACCACCCACAAACACAGGTGGGAACAGGCTACCTAAGTATGGTTCTCAATCAGAGACAACGATAGACAGCTGCCTCTGATTGGGAACCATACCAGGCCAAACACATAGAAATACAAAACAAGGACAACATAGAACACCAGACATAGAATGCCCACCCAAACTCATGCGTGACAAAAGGTTTCAGAAATACATCAAAACACAATCATGTTGACGTAAAGAGCACTGCCAACTAATATCAACACTTACAGTGCATTCGGGAAAAAGTAGTCAGATCCCTTCACTTTTTCCAAATTGTGTTACGTTACAGCCTAAAATGTATTAAATAAAATGTTTTACTCATCAATATTGAGGCTCCCTAGTAGCACATCAGTCTAAGATACTGCATCTCAGTGATAGGAGCGTAACTACATACCCTGGTTCAATTCCAGGCTGCATCACAACCAGCCATGATTGGGAGTCCCATAGGGCGGGGCACAATTAGCCCAGCGTCGTTAGGGTTTGGCAGGGGTAGGCCATTACTGTAAATAAGAATTTGTTCTTAACTGACTTGCCTAGTTAAATACAATCAAAAATCTACACACAATACCCCATAATGACAAAGCAAAAACTGTTTTCTTTTCATTTTTGCAAAAACAGAAATACCTTATTTACATAAGTATTCAGACCCCTGAGGTACAGATCTGGGGAAGGGTACAAAAAAATGTCTGCAGCATTGAAGTTCGCCAAGAACACAGTGGCCTCCACTTATCAGTTCTTTATGGTAGAGTGGCCAGACTCATCACCTGGCCAATACCATCACTACGATGAAGCATGGTGGAGGCAGCATCAGGCTGTGGGGATGTTTTACAACAGCAGGGACTGCGAGACTAGTCAAGATTGAGGGATTGATGAACGGAGCAAAGTACAGAGAGATCCTTGATGAGAACCTGCTCCAGAGCGCTCAGGACCTGACTAGGGGGAAGGTTCTCCTTCTAACAGGACAATGACCCTAAGTACAGAGCCAAGACAACGCAGGAGTGGCTTCGGGACAAGTCTCTGAATGTGCTTGAGTGGCCCACCCAGAGCCCGGACTTGAACGTGATCGAACATCTCTGGAGAGACCTGAAAATAGCTGTGCAGCAACGCTCCCCATCCAACCTGACAGAGCTTGAGAAGATATGCAGAGAATAATGGGAAAAACTCCCTAAAAACAGGTGTGCCAAACTTGTAGAATCATATCCAAGAAACCTTGAGGCTGTAATAGCTTCCAAAGGTGCTTCGACAAAGTACTGAGAAAAAGGTCTGAATACTACTGTAAATGTGATTTCAGTTTTTTATTTTTTATACATTTGAGAAATTATCTAATAAGCTGTTTTTGCTTTGTCATTATGGGGTATTGTGTGAAGATTGATGAGGAAAACATTTTTTTTTAATCCATTTTAGAATAAGGCTGTAACGTAACAAAATGTGCAAAAGTGGAGGGGTCTGAATACTTTCCGAATGCACTGTATGTTTAGTTTTGGAGAAATTGTTTACCTTCTGTACGTTTAGGAAATATTGCCATGTGCCTTGTAATTCTGTAACCTAAAACCCCAAAAATCTATCTTTACGATATTTTCTCATTTATCTCCCTCATGAGGAGGGAAGATAATGACATTTCACAGAAGTAACAAGTAGTGGTAGATCTACCAATTCGTTATCGTGATTTTATTGATATTAATTATGTTTATGAATTGTTACGTGATTAAAACTCGTAATTCTGTTACCAAATTGGCTCTTACTGACACCTACCTACTTCATTTCCCAGCCCCCACACTTTCCATTTACTTTAACCAGCATCCTCACCCACTGAGCACCGACCAACACCGGTCCATGCAAGTTGAAAAGTAGTTGAAATTTGGTCAGTCCACCCTGGCCTTTGGATAGCACAGTACAGTACAGTGAGTAGAGCACAGTAGAGTACAAGACAATACAGTACAGTACAGTACAATACAGTGAGTAGAGCACAGTGGAGTACAGTCCAATACAACACAGCAGTACAGTACAAAACCATACAGTACAATACAGTAAAGTACTGAGTACAGTCCAGTAGAGTGAGTAGGACACAGTAGAGTACAAGACAATACAGTACAGTACAGTACAGTACAATACAGTGAGTAGAGCACAGTAGAGTACAGTCCAATACAACACAGCAGTACAGTACAAAACCGTACAGTACAATACAGTAAAGTACTGAGTACAGTCCAGTAGAGTGAGTAGGACACAGTAGAATACAAGACAATACAGTACAGTACAGTACAGTACAATACAGTGAGTAGAGCACAGTAGAGTACAGTCCAATACAACACAGCAGTACAGTACAAAACCGTACAGTACAATACATTTAAAGAAAAGTACAGTACAGTAGAGTACAGTATAGTATATTGTACTGTACTCTACTGAACTATACTCAACTTTATGTACTGAACTCTACTGTACTCTACTGTACTCTGCTGTGCTGTATTGTACTACACTGTCTACTATGCTCTGCTGTGCTGCTGTGATGTCCAAACTTGTGAAACATGAGGAGAATGACATTCAAAGGTGTAAATCCACTTCACTTAGTATAGTTAAATAACCAAAATGTTTTCAAAATCAAGGTGCCATGTCAAAACTGACACCCATTCTTTCTGCAGAGATCTTTGAATCTTAATTTGGAGCAGATATTAAACAACGTTTTTGGAAAATGTGGTCACATAAAAACCTGAGGGAGATTTACCATAATTCCGTTACCAATGTTTGCATCTGCACAGTTTTTCCACTACATTGGTTTATGGACACTTTTCTGTGGAAACTGTTAAAAGTAGTCAATGTGCATAGAGCTGTGTGGTTTATTAAACTTTGAAAGCAATGGTTTCTGTTTGCCATACACTTTAAAGTGAACAAAGTGATTCAAAGCGTAATTCGGTTACCGTGGAATTGAAATACCATAACCATTAAATAAAAGAATACCATAATACCATATTTTTCTCTCCTCTCTCTTGCTCTCTCTCTCTTTCCCTCTCTCTTTTGACACGCATGCTATCAAAAGCAGTGCACTATATAGGAAATATGGTTCTATTTGAGACACATGCTTGGCTACAGAAAGGCCTCTGACACTTTGCCAAAAACATGCTCCATTCATCCGCAGGTGTCAAATGTACATCATGTCTTAATCATCTCAATTTGTCCCACAGATCAAAGTGCCAAGATCAATCCTGTGGCGGAGAGGGAGATGTGACGAGCACTTTGTCACACGACTGCGTTGCATGTCATCCCTCTCAAATTGCATCACTGCTCGCTTACTGATACAGTCTAATTCCCCCTCTACAGAGGATATAGGGGATATGATGATGACAGTTGGAGTGGCGGTTGGTAGAATGAAAATATAATCCACTCCGTTTGCACATAAAATGTTTCTCCTACCTGCCTGCCTAGTTGTCAGCCCCGATCATATAAATAAATAAGATGGGGGAGGGTCATTTTTATTGGCCCAATAGCTACATCATTAAAAGCATCAACTTTACTTCATTTTAATAGAAAGTTAGAACCAAACCCCCCTCCTCGTCCACTCTACATAGACTCCCCCTGACGCCCCACACCCCTACAGATGGTTCACCAGTCCCTCATATACAGTGGGGCAAAAAAGTATTTAGTCAGCCACCAATTGTGCAAGTTCTCCCACTTAAAAAGATGAGAGAGGCCTGTAATTTTCATCATAGGTACACTTCAACTATGACAGACAAAATGAGAAAAAAAATCCAGAAAATCACATTGTAGGATTTTTTATGAATTTATTTGCAAATTATGGTGGAAAATAAGTATTTGGTCAATAACAAAAGTTTATCTCAATACTTTGTTATATAACCTTTGTTGGCAATGACAGAGGTCAAACGTTTTCTGTAAGTCTTCACAAGGTTTTCACACACTGTTGCTGGTATTTTGGCCCATTCCTACATGCAGATCTCCTCTAGAGCAGTGATGTTTTGGGGCTGTTGCTGGGCAACACGGACTTTCAACTCCCTCCAAAGATTTTCTATGGGGTTGAGATCTGGAGACTGGCTAGGCCACTCCAGGACCTTGAAATGCTTCTTACGAAGCCACTCCTTCGTTGCCCGGGCGGTGTGTTTGGGATCATTGTCATGCTGAAAGACCCAGCCACGTTTCATCTTCAATGCCCTCGCTGATGGAAGGAGGTTTTCACTCAAAATCTCACGATACATGGCCCCATTTATTCTTTCCTTTACACGGATCAGTCGTCCTGGTCCCTTTGCAGAAAAACAGCCCCAAAGCATGATGTTTCCACCCCCATGCTTCACAGTAGGTATGGTGTTCTTTGGATGCAACTCAGCATTCTTTGTCCTCCAAACACGACGAGTTGAGTTTTTACCAAAAAGTTCTATTTTGGTTTCATCTGACCATATGACATTCTCCCAATCTTCTTCTGGATCATCCAAATGCTCTCTAGCAAACTTCAGACGGGCCTGGACATGTACTGGCTTAAGCAGGGGGACACGTCTGGCACTGCAGGATTTGAGTCCCTGGCGGCGTAGTGTGTTACTGATGGTAGGCTTTGTTACTTTGGTCCCAGCTCTCTGCAGGTCATTCACTAGGTCCCCCCGTGTGGTTCTGGGATTTTTGCTCACCGTTCTTGTGATCATTTTGACCCCACGGGGTGAGATCTTGCGTGGAGCCCCAGATCGAGGGAGATTATCAGTGGTCTTGTATGTCGTCCATTTCCTAATAATTGCTCCCACAGTTGATTTCTTCAAACCAAGCTGCTTACCTATTGCAGATTCAGTCTTCCCAGCCTGGTGCAGGTCTACAATTTTGTTTCTGGTGTCCTTTGACAGCTCTTTGGTCTTGGCCTTAGTGGAGTTTGGAGTGTGACTGTTTGAGGTTGTGGACAGGTGTCTTTTATACTGATAACAAGTTCAAACAGGTGCCATTAATACAGGTAACGAGTGGAGGACAGAGGAGCCTCTTAAAGAAGAAGTTACAGGTCTGTGAGAGCCACAAATCTTGCTTGTTTGTAGGTGACCAAATACTTATTTTCCACCATAATTTGCAAATAAATTCATAAAAAATCCTACAATGTGATTTTCTGGATTTTTTTTCTCATTTTGTCTGTCATAGTTGAAGTGTACCTATGATGAAAATTACAGGCCTCTCTCATCTTTTTAAGTGGGAGAACTTGCACAATTGGTGGCTGACTAAATACTTTTTTGCCCCACTGTACATGCTCCAGTGTGAGCCGAGCCCACTTCAGCAGCACAGCTCTGGGGTCCTTATACCCCGCATCTCATGTTTCCTGCTCTTCCACATTGTTCTTTTTTACTAGGCAGTCCCTCCACCTGTTGGCTACATATAGGTCCAGAGTCAGCCCCCACACCCACGCAGCACTGTCTCCTCCCCACTGATGGATCAAGGTGCGACACGTATCTGTTCGTGGCGATAGCACTTTGAATAATCCTCCATTGTAGATCAGCAGCACACTCCTCTCTATGGGAGGCTTATTTTTTTAATTTCTTTTATGTACCTTTATTTAACAAGGCAAGTCAGTTACAAACAAATTCTCATTTACAATGACTGCCTTATTCAGGGGCGGAACGATAGATTCTTACCTTGTCAGCTAGGGGATTCGATCCCAGCAACCTTCAGTTACTGGCCCGACGCTCTAACCACTAGGCTACCTGCCACCCCTTACACAGAGAGCAGCAACATCATCTCAGACCAACATGCAGTTGGTCTTTCTGAGCCTCCTTCACAGCCACTGCATACAGAGAGCCCTTTTGCTGGCTGTGCAAAAGGCCCCCAGCTCTGGAGTCTTGAATGATAAGATCATTCTCTCACCCTCCCGGTGTTCCCCTGCAGCGGCAGCAATGGTGAAAGGAAGTAGGTCAGTGTCATTCGTGGTTAGACGGTCCAGTCTCTGCCTACTGCCCAGCAGCTCTCTGAACGAGCCCAGTAGTACAGCACGAACCCCCTCCTCCACCTGCTGCAGCAGCCTGGTTGACTTTATGTTTTTTTACTTTGGTCCAGATAAGTGGGTTGTGAAACAGTGGCTCCTCCACTATCCATGCTCCTAGTCTTTTTCCATACCCAAACCACAGTGCGGCAGAACGGAGTAATGGCTGACACATGAACCTGCTCCAGATCGTACCCAAGGTCCCGTGCCCTCCTCAGATCATTCCAAGCAGTGTCTCTCCAGCACATCCCCTCATTGTACAGACGTCTCTGTGCAGCTTTTAGGTGGAAAGCTGAGAGAGAGAGAGAGAGAGAGAGAGAGAGAGAGAGAGAGAGAGAGAGAGAGAGAGAGAGAGAGAGAGAGAGAGAGAGAGAGAGAGAGAGAGAGAGAGAGAGAGAGAGAGAGAGAGAGAGAGAGAGAGAGAGAGAGAGAGAGAGACTAGATCATTGTGGTTGTCTTGGGACGTCCAGTACAGAACAGGCTCCGTAGACTGGCCTGCTGTTGAAAGGCGAGCACTACACTGCACTGACTTGTCCTTCTCCACAGCATACCTCACTGAACCGTTTAGTTCAAGATCAGAGGGAAATTTCTGTGGGTTTTCTTTGAGCTTAAGTACAGCAAATACATGATATATTTCTCTCTCTCTATCCCTCTATGAAAATGATTTGTTTTTTCTCATCATGCATTTGTCCGTACTGCCCCCTGTTGACGCTTGAACATAATGTTCCTTCTTACAAAACCTAACCACGCAGATGAGATGAGAAATATATCGACCATCACTGAAAGCATGTATACGCACACAGCATATCCAACACTGGTGCTGGTACACACATCCTCATCTGTTTTCCTTCCGCCATGGCTTTAATGAGTAAATGTGTTGGTAATTGAGTGTATTCTCCTCAACCCCCAGCTCTCTCTCGCCGTAGGTGACATTATGAAGATTCATTAAGTTGAAGTGCATTGACAGCCAGTGGTGTCTCGTCAGCCACATTAGTTAACGAGAAGAAAATACAATCTCGGTGGGAAATTCCATGGTAGAAAAAGTATCATTTGCCAAAAGCTGTGTGGATGAATCGTGCGTCAGAGGATTGCACGTGGTTAATTATGCCAGGTTTAGCACAACGCGTATGTGTATTGTTGTTTTGCATGGTAATACTACACACTTTAGAGAGTTTCTGTTCAAAATACAGTGAACTTTGATGCGAAGGTCAGACAGGGAGTAACCCAATGAACAACAGCCAACAGATACACAAGTATTGTAATACACAAGTAATACACAAGTATAGTAATGGTCAAAACAACAACTCGGCCAATGAGTCACCGCATTCAACAAGTAGGTTGATAAATAGAATGGTATAAGGTACAAGGTCCAAAGTTCGAGACTCGTTAACACAGTCCTGATCCTGTTTGTCATATCTCTTTCAGCACTCTTAAACAGCTTTGCTAAATCTGATTTCCACAGTAGCAGGTATGTTTATTTTAAGATTAGCCTCAACTGTAAAGTGAATCAGTACAAAAAACACCTTTCATGTGACAAATTAACAAATCTGAATGACAGTGAGAAGTTGGTACATTTAGGTAATTGTCGGGATCACTGTATCTAATCTTGTACAATCTCAGTCATGCCCATGAATCTCGTTTCCTCCTGACATCCCTGATTACTGGAGTTGAATTAGTCTTAATAGTTTCATCCTGAAAGTAAAATAGCCTGACAGTAGAGAGTGAGAGTGGTGTTTAATCCTTGGATATTTAGCCAATTAACAGCTCCCGCAGCACAAAGGACCACTATCTTTCCCTGCACAGAGATATGACATAGAAATCTACACATTGCCATTCTCAAACGTTTTGTCTGTTTGAGTATGGCGATGATGGGACATGAACAGCAATCTGCGGTGCGCTGAGTCCTTGGGCCAAAGAGAGCTAGCGCCTAGCGCTGAGGAAAATAAAAGGGCGTTAAATATTATCTGGCTGTGGTCCAGCTGGCTGAATGAAATCACATTACAAAAGAAGAATTGAATTCCTCTGCCTCAGATGAGTCCCGATGGCCTCTTTAATACGAAGAGCAGAGAAGCAATTATTTGTGATTCTGCACAGTGGTGCGCAGAGTGGTTCTGTCAGCCCTATAGGTACCATTCAGAGGAGAGGAGAGGGGAGTCAACCAAGTTCATTTATTGCACCCATTCCCCCTTCAGACTCATCCTCTGTTTTAGAATGAGTGACAAATCAGAAATGTATTTTTCATCCGTGTGTGTAATGAGTGGAATTGAAAGCCTAGAGAAAGTCATAGAATCTAAGAATGAAGGGATACTCGTGATGAAGTGACCTCTTTACTATGTGACGCACAAAGTGGTGGTCCTTAGTTACACAGTTGCCATAATGCATACTTACAGTACCAAACTTTGGCAATGTATTTTGCGTGAGTTGTCTTCCTGTTGCAGTGGAATCTTCATGCTGAAGTGATAATACCAAAATATATGCTGAAATTGTTTTATGCACACATTCTTTTTGAAAGCATGTATTTCACGTGTTTTATTCCTGCTGCAGTGGAATCTTCGTGCTAAAGTATTTATACCAAGATATATACAGAAATTGTTATATGTACTCATTATTTTTGAAAGCATAATACGGTGTAAGTGAGCAGTATCAACCTACCTACAGTGATAAACTGATCCTAAAAAGCCACAACCTGTCATAGAAAACATATCGATATAACAGAAAATTACCAGTAAAAATATAATTTTTCCACCACGTATCCAGTTGATGGTATTGTCAGAAATGTAATGTGATTTTGAATTAATGTGGTGCTCTCTCAGAGGCAGCATTGGGATGTAATTGAGTCCACAAAAGCGTTTAACCAAATCCCCATTTGTACAGTTAAGTCTAGGTTAGGTTTCAGAGTCAAGCCAATGCAAACCCTTTTCTCAAGCCAAAGCTTAAAGCAAACAAAGATGGCCTTACTGTTAACGTTTGCTTTCCTCACCCCAAATAAAATCCAAGAGAAACTTAACTAAATGTGGTTGCTTATTGCTCATCACTTGAAAGTAGGATGTTCAACCACCACTGTCAGAATAACATCAATGGAGATGACCTTACTGTTTATTACTTAACTGTTTACTTAACAACATCTGTAAAAACCCTATTTGCTAAAGTGTCTACTTGGATGCAAGAAAACATGCAAAACATGTCCTTGTTTGCATCCCAAATGGCACCATATTCCCCATATAGTGCACTTGTGGCCAGAGCCCTGGTCAAAATGAGTGCGCTACAAAGGGTATAGGGTGCCATTTTTGGACGCATTTTTGGACGCAATCCATGTGTCAGCAAGAACAACCCAAAGTACAGTAGATCAATAAAACACAACCACAGCCCAACCATCTGGACTAGAAGCAAACTTTTTTTTTTCTTGCTTAAATTTTTATTGATTCAATATGCTACAGTAATAAAGTCCTCTCTTGTTTGAAACCCAGAGGTGTAAAACAGAGTGATTTATAGTCTGCTCTGCCGTAGCTAGCGCCAGTGTTTAATAGCTGCTGGGTTAATTGTTAAGTTGTACCGCCAGGCCTCTCTATGAGGATCAATCATACACAGCTGTAATAATGACTTTCTAATGCTCCGTTAAGCCTGCCTACCCTGCTCTGCAGAGAGAGGAGAGGGCCCGGCCCAAATGGCACCCTCTTCCCTATGAAGTGCACTACTTTTGACATGGGCCCATAGAGTGGGCCAAAAAGCAGTGCACTGTATAGGGAATAGGGCACCATTTGAAATGCATCCAGAGTACCTTAATTCACACACCATGGTAGTCCGGGTTCGGGCGTAATGTTTTAATGTCCTCCTGTAAGATGAAGGGCATCTTCATTTCTGCTGGGTTGAGTCTGCCTGATGAATCCACATTTTCAGCCACGGCACAGCAAGACGTTATTAATGTATAATCACTGAATTCAGATACACTTACAGTGCATTCGGAAAGTATGTTACATTACAGCCTTATTTTATAATTGATTAAACAAAAAAATCCTCGGTAATCTACACACAATACCAGATAATGACAAAGCAAAAGCAGGTTTTTGGAAATGTTTGCAAATGGTTCAAAATGAAAAAACTGAAATATCACATTTAAGTATTCAGACCCTTTACTTAGTACTTTGCTGAAGCACCTTTGGCAGAGATTACAGCCACGAGTCTTCTTGGGTATGAAGCTACAAGCTTGGCACACCTGTATTTGGGGAGTTTCTCACATTTCTCTCTGCAGATCCTCTCAAGCTCTGTCAGGTTGGATGGGGAGCGTTGCTGCAGCTATTTTCAGGTCTCTCCATAAATGTTGGGGCTCCCAAGATGCACAGTGGTCTAAGGCACTGCATTTCAGTGCCAGGGGCGTCACTACAGACCCTGGTTCGATTCCAGGCTGTATCACAACCGGACATGATTGGGAGTCCCATAGGGCGGTGCACAATTGGCCCAGCATCGTCCGGGTTAGGGTTTGGCCGGGGTAGGCCGTTATTGTAAATAAGAATATGTGCTTAACTGACTTGCCTAGTTAAATAAAGGTTAAAAAAAATATGAATAATAATGTTCGATCGGGTGTGGAAAAAGTCTGAATACTTTCCAAAGGCACAGTATAGTGGTTAGTACTGGAGCCGCAGCACCATTTATGTGTGACCGTGTGTGTGTGTGTGTGTGTGCGCTCATGTTAGGATATATATATGATTTGAAGCAGGTAGTTTGTTATTCGTGGAAAGTGAGCCTGGAGGAGTGTGATCGGTGAAGTGTGAGGGAATGAGGGAGGGAGGAAAGATGGACCGTACATTTTCCCCACACAAAACTGTCCGCTGAAGTTCAGAAGGTGTATGCTGTGCTTTGAGGAAACATTTCAAATGAGAAGCATTAGTTAGAATTCCCAATGGATAAGGTGAGAAGTGAATGGAGAGGGGAAAGATGAGAGAAGGAAATGAGAGAGGAGGAAAGCTGGAGTCCTCTTTCCCCCTCTCATAGAGATTCAGATCTTTCCACTGGGACTTGGTTAAAAGTGGATAAGCTTCAATGAAGCAAGTACATTTCACACACAAACGTCTGGAGAGACACTGGACCTCCAGGCCTGTAGATTATGACCAGGGACCGAAGAGTCTCAGGTTTGAGCTACAGTACAGCACTGACGTTTCATCTCAACCAAAAACACTTTTGGGAAATGTTGTAAAAATACTGGAAAATACATTCAATGAATGTATAGCCTACTCTTTCTTCCACACTATGATGTGAGAAGGTTGTTGGATAATTTTTCATAATGTGAGCTTGGGTAATTTTTAGATCAACGTCTCACTTGAGTATTTTTCAGTGTGGATGATTACTCTTGACAGTGCAACACCCTCAATCTGGAATGTTCAAACAGTAAGACCTGCTTTGATATTCCTCATTGATTTGGAAACAAGGTCATTGATATAAGTAGGTGAGAGACGGGGAGAGAGAGAAGGAAAATATTGTGTAAATCTACCAAAATATCTATTAGGCAACAACTAATTCAATTCCTTCTAGACAATTTCCTGGACAAAAGGTTTCAGTGTAATAGTGGAGGTGTAAACTTAGCAGTAGAAAACCTAAACAGTATATTTGACCTCTCAGCTTCCTTATCAAATCCAAACATTTCAAGCAGACAACCTAAGAAAATGAACAACAATGTCAAATGGTTTGATGAAGAATGCAAAAAACCTAAGAAAGAAATTGAGAAACCTATCCAACCAAAAACACAGAGACCCAGAAAACCTGAGTCTACGCCTTCACTATGGTGAATCACTAAAACAATACAGAAATACACTTCGGAAAAAGAAGCAACAACATGTCAGAAATCAGCTCAATGTAATTGAAGAATCCATAGAATCTAACCACTTCTGGGAAAATTGTAAAACTCTAAACAAACAACAACACGAAGAGTTATCTATCCAAAATGGAGATATATGGATAAACTACTTTTCCAATCTTTTTGGCTCTATAACAAAGACCAAAGAACAGCAAAAACATAAACATGATCAAATACAAATCTTAGAAACAACTATTAAAGACTACCAGAACCCACCGGATTCTCAAATTCATTGAATGAACTACAGGAGAAAATACAAACCCTCCAACCCAAAAAGGCATGTGGGGTTGATGGTATCCTAAATTAAATGATCAAATATACAGACCACAAATTCCAATTGGCTATACTTGAACTCTTTAACATCATCCTCAGCTCTGGCATCTTCCCCAATATTTGGAATCAAGGACTGATCACCCCAATCCACAAAAATGGAAACAAATTTGACCACAATAACTACCGGGGGATCAGCGTCAACAGCAATCTTGGGAAAATCCTCTGCATTATCAATAACAGCTGACTCATACATTTCCTCAGCGAAAACAATGTACTGAGCAAATGTCAAATTGGCTTTTTACCAAATTACCCTACAACAGACCACGTATTCATGCTGCACACCCTATTTGACAAACAAACACACCAAAACAAAGGCAAAGTCTTCTCATGCTTTGTTCATTTAAAAAATAATCTTTAGACTCAATTTGGTACGAGGGTCTGCTATACAAATTGATGGAAAGTGATGTTGGGGGAAAAACATATTGTTACGTTCTGACCATAGTTCCTTTTTTATGTCTTTATTTTGGTTTGGTCAGGGCGTGAGTTGGGGTGGGCATTCTGTTGTTTTTCTATATTTTCCATTTCTGTGTTTGGCCTGGTATGGTTCTCAATCAGAGGCAGCTGTCGATCGTTGTCTCTGATTGAGAATCATACTTAGGTAGCCTGTTTTCCATTTTGTGTTGTGGGTGATTGTTTTCTGTTTAGTGTATGTTCACCTTGCAGGACTGTTAGTTTGTCGTTTTTTGTTGTTTTTGTTCAGTGCTCAGTCGTTCTATTAAAAAGATGAACACTTACGACGCTGCACCTTGGTCCGCCTCTCTTTCTCCCGATGACATTCGTGACACATATGATATTTAAAATCCATGTACACAAACAACAAGTGTACGGTTAAAATTGTCAAAAGAAACACACATTTCTTTCCATAGGTCTGGGGGGGTGAGACAGGGATGAAGCTTAAGCCCCACCCACTTCAACATATATACCAACAAATTGGCGAGGGCACTAGAACAGTCTGCAGCACCTGGCCTCACCCTACTAGAATCTGAAGTCAAATGTCTACTGTTTGCTGATCATCTGGTGCTTCTGTCCCCAACCAAGGAGGGCCTACAGCAGCACCTAGATCTTCTGCACAGATTCTGTCAGACCTGGGCCCTGACAGTAAATCTCAGTAAGACAAAAATAATGGTGTTCCAAAAAAGGTCCAGTTGCCAGGACCACGAATACAAATTTGGACACAATTGCCCTAGAGTACACAGAAAACTATACATACCTTAACCTAAACATCAGCGCCACAGGTAACTTCCACAAAGCTGTGAACGATCTGAGAGACAAGGCAAGAAGGGCCTTCTATGCCATCAAAAGGAACATAGAATTTGACATACCAATTAGGATCTTGAATCATTTATAAAAATCCATTGCCCTTTATTGTTGTGAGGTCTGGGGTCCGCTCACCAACCAAGAATTCACAAAATGGGACAAACACCAAATTGAGACTCATGCAGAATACCTGACCACTGTGACTGACCCAAAATTAAGGAAATCTTTGACTATGTACAGACTCAAGGAACATAGCCTTGATATTGAGAAAGTTTATTTCACTTTTGTTTATTATCTATTTCACTTGCTTTGGCAATGTAAACATATGGTTCCCATGCTAATAAATGTCCATTAAATTGAATTGAAATTGAATTGAGGGAGGGAGGGAGGGGAAGAGAGAGAGAGAGTTAGAGGACCAACTGTCTATTCATTGTCTGTCTTCATGAGAGCCTACTTCTGCTCTGAGAAGATCAAATCTGAACTTCACTCAACATTTAAATCTACAATCAAATCTGAACTTCACTCAACAGTAAAGTTGAAAGACTTTGGCAATGTCATTAAACACTTCATCTTTGAACAACCAACCATGTGTGATACCACAACACTAGCCCTAACCCAAGCCCTCTCATCAGAGTTGGTATAGCATTGAATATGGTAATATGAAATGCCATCTACAGCATTAGTATTCACAGCCATGTTGAAGACATTGCTTCATCCATGCTGTAATCATTCCCAGTGGTTGCACCTAAAAGATACAAAGATTTTCAAGGTTTACTGTTTGTCTCTTTTTCTCTAAAGTGCAGAGAAGGAAGCCATGTTCCTACATCCAAGACTAATTATGTTAATGTGCGGCTCCAGAGACAAGCTCTGCCTCGTTAGACTGATAATTGTTTGTACATTTTCTCAGAGCTCTTATCAAATCACAAACCCCTGAGAAAGTTAAAAAAAAAAAAAAAAAAAAAAAAAACTTTGACAAAATTATTTCCCATTTTGTTTAATTTGAGAATTTCAGAGGTGAAATGCTAAAGATATCCTCCCTCCATGGAAGTAATCAGTTCTGTCTCAATTACTGCACATGTTACAGTGCGTGTTGTCAACTGAATTCAGCATATAGAATGTACATTCTCTCATTAAAATGTACAGTATACTTCTGTTTTTGCCCTCCAGATAATCTGTTCAGGCCTATTACAACGAACACTGGCCAGCGTACTAACACAAGGTAATATCTTGTTAAACCATCAATATGCAGTAAATTCACCCGTACAGCTGACACACTGATTTGCCACTCCTTAAAGAGGATGTCAATGTCATCTTTAAGTCCTGATTGCTGCCAACATTTTTCAAGAATACTTCGCAATCTGGTAGGTATTACCATCTGAACCAATTTATCCTGCTTTTTTGGTAGACTAGGGGCGATTTATGTACAACTGAAGTAAAGTATTTCCTCGTTTACCACGGCAAATCTACTGTGGCAATTCACACAACACCTTGTATGAATGGAAAACTACTGTTGGTGTAGCCTATTCTTATAATTTATTTGTTTCCAATTTATGTAATCCATTAATTACAACTTGTCTTTGAAAATAAAGTTGTCTTAAAGGTATACTTTGGTATATCTACTTCCCCAGAGTCAGATGAACTGGTGGATACCATTTTTATGTCTCTGCGTGTAGTTTGAAGTAAATTGCTAACTAACGCTAGAGCAATTGCTAAATAGCATTAGCGCAATGACTGGAAGTCCATGGGTATCTGCTAGACTGCATGCTGGTAGATACCCATAGACTTCCAGTCATTGCATTAACGCTAGTTCGCTTTGGCCCCCGAAACTACCTCTAACTTCCTTCATACTGGACACAGAGACATCAAAATGTTCATCTGACTCTGGGGAAGTAGATAAACGGCCTCATTGCCAAAATACCAAAGTATCCCTTTAAATTATGATCAGGGGACAATATCCCTGGACTGTCCAAATTTTAAATGTGTAGGCTATTAAATCAAGGTAATCGTGATGAGTTTGGCTTATATAATCTATATATTTTTGTCAAATGAAAATGTAGTCTAATAAAGTTAATTAAAGTAGCACATTAATTTGCCATTTAAGGTGAAACATTTGAATTAAATATAGGCCTACTACTTATATACTACTACTTACTACCTATATTGTTATACTCTAAGTATTTTTTTTATTCATTAGCCTTACGGTTTCCAATACTCCTGATATTTTGATATTTCATTTGGGACATCAGTAGCGTTTTAAGAAACCCAGCATTAACCTGCAGGAGCATATGTTTTGCCTGTTCATTGTAATTGACCCCTCAGCTTTATGAGATCATACAAGAGCGACAAGAGTCTTCCACTAACTGTCCACCATATTGTTACCAAACATGCTGTACCTGTTCTGTCTTCCTTATACATAGGGTAGCTGAGTATAATTCCACAGGTAGCATAACACCTCGCCCTCATCGAGACTCTGGAGGCAGGATATCCATTTGTTCTCAGGTTTTTTAATCACTCAAATTGCCTTAAAACAATATATACGCTTGTTCTGAGAAACATGAAACAGTCTGGTAAAGAGCTAACAGTGTTACAGCTAGATAGCCAATGAATCAGATTAAGTATCCAATTAATTATTTATACAAAGCTAGCGTGGTTAAAGGTGGCATTTGGAGCCATAGCTAGCTAGCATGTTTCATCCTGCCATTAATCTTTACAAAGTTATCAAGTTATGTATCAAAATGCACTAAACTAACCACCCACAGCATCAGGTAAGTAAAACAATATTAGATACCAACAATGCTATCAAAGGCATAAGAAGCTTGCAGATTGATGGAGATGATAAAGGTACTGTATGCAGAATCTTCTTCTATGAGGTTTAACGGCGGTTGGCATCCAATTTGTTGCATTACCGCCACCTACTAGACTGGAGTACAACTCCCTTATACATTACTTGAAAAAGAAAAATGTACTAAATACCCTAACATCTAACACTATACTCACTAATTTCAAAATTATATAAAATAAAATGAACGCCCCCCTACTCCACTAATTAAATTTATTTATTCCTACCTCATGCCATCACCCTGAAAGGATGGGACATCACCACTTAACACATCCTGTAACTCATCTGCTGTCAAGTCTGGCACACCCAAAGACCTCTCTGCAGCTGGCACCACAACCTCAATTTTCTGAGACTTCCGATCCATCCCTACAGTACAATTGATAATCATTGCTATAAATGCTAAAAATCCAATCTTGTTGAAACTTATTTCACTTTTTGACCTATCCCTCTGTACTGGTAAATCTCTACTACTCTCACCACTCCTCCCCTTAACCCATCTTCCTCTACTTTCTTCACTGCCTCAGCATATGACAACTTCTGCACTACTCTAACCCTGGAAACCTCAACCTGTCTCTCTCGCACGGGACATTTCTGATCCCCAGCTCCATCGGCACCCCTATAATTAACACATTCCACTTCTTTCCCCAATGCTACACATTCCTTTGTCTCATGCCCTTCTGCACATTTCTCACACCTTGGACCCTCCCTCCTTCACACTGCCCATAAGCTTGACACCTGTAACATCTCTATGTATTCGGCTCATACGCTCGTACAGGATAACTTATATATCCTAACTTCACTTTGTCGGGCAAAGACTCAACTTCAAAACTCAAAAGAACAGACAATGACCCTTCTGTTTCCCCACTCTCGCCACCCTGTCTGCGTCACATCAAACGACGAGCATCACATACACCGGGAATCTTTGCCCTCAGCTGGTCAACGTTTATATCTACTGCTACCCCAGTTATCACTCCTTTCATTGGTGCCCTTTTCTTGAGAATGAAACAATTCACTTTTCTTGCCCCCATTCGTTTTACTTCGAGCGCATTCCACCTCTGACCAACAGAAGCACAAATAATTATCACTAGACCACTTCTAGTTACCCTCACCGATTCCACATGACCCAACTCATTTTTTCACCCACAGTAAAACCACAAATGGATCAGCCAAAAGACAAGAGTCCACTTTTTCCTTAAACTTCACTCCTTCTGTCACAGACTCTTCTTCATCCTGATCCTCAGTGCATACCTCGGTCTCTGATAACTTTACCGCACCCACCACCTCCGATACTTCACCCTTATTCACTTCCATTTCTCCTGTCTTCAGTTCCCTCTGCTTACACTTTCTACCATTCTTCTTTGACAAACCATCTCCCTTTTTTCCACCATTTTTATCTGACTCAAGCTCACCTTCTTCCCTCACTCTCTTAGACCTCTTCTCCCTCTCTTTTTCCCTCCCTTCCTCCTCCGTTTTCCAAGTACACATCTCCTTATGATAATACTGCCACTCCATCCCTGACACCCATCTTGTACTTGCTTTCTCTAGGGACTCCATTTTCCCTTTCCGGAGTTCTGCTCATGTCCCCAATAATGTGCCTACAACAACCTCTCTGTCTTTTTGCTAGCTAGCTCACACCGATCA
Source organism: Salvelinus namaycush (assembly GCF_016432855.1). Taxonomy (NCBI): domain Eukaryota; kingdom Metazoa; phylum Chordata; class Actinopteri; order Salmoniformes; family Salmonidae; genus Salvelinus; species Salvelinus namaycush. The sequence goes on from NC_052321.1 coordinate 35,257,082, forward strand.
ACCCTGTCTCCAGATGAATGCTTGGTCATGACTGTATGCAGAATCAAACATCATCCTCCATTAGAGAAATAAACTTCCTGTTTACTGAGGTCACGTGACAGGTAAGGTCAAGGTCACGTGACAGGTAAGGTCAAGGTCACAAAAGGAAGAGACTGCTTATAGAAAACAGCCAGCGGGGGGTGACAAACACACCCAAATGGTAATTGAATACTTTATTTAACCAGGAAGTCCCTTTGAAGTCAGAAGACCGATTTTACAAGAGAGATCGACCAGGGCAACAAGATCGACAAAGTTCCACTAACTATCCACCATATTGGCACCAGTGGAGACTGGTGGGAGGAACTATACGAGGACTGGCTCATTGTAACGGCTGGAATGTGTTTGATACCGTTCCATTTTATCCATTCTAGTTCCTCCCACCAGCCTCCACTAACAGTACCCATTACATTGTAAATCTCAAACTGGGTTTTGCTGAACTTTGTTGCTTTGTGCCTGCCAAGACGAAGATTCATTGGATGCAAAATGTATTCTACTATCTACAGAGAGGGAGCCATTATCACCCAATCTCCAAATCATATTTACCAAGTCCGGGCTCTTATATTATTCAAGTTTATCACCCAAGTGGGTGAAACACATTGCCAGTGGTCTTGTCAGTGTGTTTCAGGATGGAAGATTGGCCAATTTGAGCAAACAAATACGAAATAAAGAAAATAATGGGGTAAATGCTAACTTCTGTAACACGCCATTTAGAGGGTTCAGAGAGTAGAATGTCAACATATGGAAGATAAGACCAGACAGAGGCAGCATAGAGGAGTGACGTAAACATGACTTTAATCCACCATCTCAATTAGTTCACGTAACAGACATGAATTTATAGGCACAGGTCAGGCATTATAATCAATGATGAACATCCACTTCTCATCCTCACACCCATCCTTACACTTACACTTCTGTGTGTGTGCTGCCTGTGTTGGGCTCAGTAGCAGTGCTACAGTAGTCTCAGCTAGCTGACACCATTCACAGTGCATGGGCTTCACACACACACACATACACACACTAACATGGTTCGCAGCGCCTAGGCACCTGTCCCAGATGTGACTGTCACTCTGCCCCCCGCAGCTGAGGCCCCACGGCTCACTCCCCTGGGTCATTACTAATTTCACACCTACACACACACACACACACATACACAGATTCATTCAGACACACACACACACACACACACACACACACACACACACACACACACACACACACACACACACACACACACACACACACACACACACACACACTCAGTGGGTACACACATATGCAGGCACACACACACACAGATTAATTGAAACACACACAAACACTCATACACTGACATACACACACACACCGCCAGCTACTCTCACAATCCTGTGGATCCCAACTAATTATTTAAGAGAGAAATCCTGCATATTTAAGTGAACATGGGAGATGTGTGGTAAAGTTTTTTTGACATCTGATCATAAATCAGCAAAAGTAGGGCGGATTATGTCCCTTGGCCTGGTGAAATGAACTGAACCTGTGTTTTACTCAAATGAACTATTGTCTGGTAATAAGTGACACCAAAGACATTACTCTTCCTCCATTTCCTTCACGGACCACTGAACCGTAAGCAGTGTCTGTCCTCGACGTCTGCTGTAGTAAACTATCCACCTGCAGGTCATCGTCCAGGCCGTTCAGAACATTTGAAATAACATAATCTCTCTCGTCAAGGAAATAGCCCATAAAACTGTCCCTTTTATTTCTCTGTCTGTAATTACACCATTTGCTTTTGAGATTTTGCACATATAAATCTGTTTAAATGTCCCACAGGATGATTTAGCTTGATCCTTTTGTATAATGAATGAGGAATAATCTTACCGTAATTACTGTAGTATGAGGTGAAATCAAATGGAGATGAAAATCACCAATATGCTGACAGGAAAATAACAAAGGGTCTGCGTCCCAAATTGCACCCTATTCCCTATATAGTGCCCGTAGCTCTGGTCAAAAGTAGTGCACTATATAGTGAATAGGGGGCCATTTGGGATGTATCCATGGCCACCACATTCTACGAAACAAATTCTTAGCCAGATGTAATGGTTTTTATAAAAACCCAATTATATGTTTCTAATGAACAGTGGATATTGGGACTTGGTAGCTCCATTGATCATGGATGTATCATATTGTAATAGCAGTGTATTCAGGAGCCTGGTGAATAATAAGGGAACAGTCCATGTCACGAGTTCGGCCCCTTTCCCTCTCTCTGGATCTGACGGGGCACAACGTCTCAATCCCTGGAGCAAAAACGTTGTGCTATCCAGGAGCACGAGTACAGGACATCAAAAAGCTGCTCCGAAACATTTTAAAACAGCATCGGGAAATTGAGTATCATATTTCATGTGGGATTCAATGACATTATGAAGGGCAGCTCAGAACAGCTGAAGATGGATTTTAAAGAACTGATTGGGTCACTAGTTGACACCAACAAATGCACAATAATATCTGTCCCTCTGCCCTCCCTAAATCGTGGCATTGAACGGTTCAGCAGACTTTTAGCCCTCCATAACTGGCTACGAGACTATTGCAGCTCTGTGGTTGTAACATTTATTGACAAGTTTGATACCTTCTGGAAACAAAGCTCATATTATAAGGAGGTTGGGGTCCACCCTGGATCCTTTCACAGCATTATAAGGGTCATTGATAAGCCATTGTTTCAATGCAGCAAGCCCAGCTCATTTAATCCCTACCATTGTTGTTACTGAATTCTCATAATGCTTCAGCAAATGTACATTATCCCAGCGGCCCAGGAAGACACAATGTAAGTAATGTATGTCCCGCTTACTGCCCTGAATGCCTTTGCTGATCCTACAGCTGTTGTATACAGTAATCATGTGCCTATGAACCAGAGTTATACTGTTAGCATTGAGGTGGTGTGCTCTAGCAGGAAATCCATTGTGTGCAGCACACCCTGCACTAACTAAATAACTAAATAACCTGAGCATGTCTACCTCTGCTATTCTTCCCAGTAAGGCAATAAAAACAATCAAGCATCCCAGAAAAGTACTAAAAATAGCCCATGTTAATAACGTAGCTTAAGAAACAAGGTTAATTAAATCAATAATTTTCTAGTAACAGATGACATTCATATTCCGACAATGTCTGAAACTCACTTAGATAATACCTTTGATGATACAGTGGTAGCAATACATGGTTATAAGGTCTAGAGAAAATGCAGAAATGCCAAAGGTGGAGGTGTGGCAGTTTATATTCAAAACCACATTCCTGTAAAGCTAAGAGAGGATCTCATGTTAAATACTGTTGAAGTTATATGGCTACAGGTTATTCTGCCTCACCTAAAGCCCATTCTGGTGGGAAGCTGCTAAAGACCACCAAGTACAAACAATCAGTATCTGGATAGCATGTGTGAAATGCTTGATAGTGTATGTGATATCAACAGAGAGGTATATTTTCTGAGTGATTTTAAATATTAACTGGCTTTCATCAGGCTACCCACTCAAGAAAAAGCTTCAAATTGTAACTAGTGCCTGCAACCTGGTTTAGGTTATCAGTCAACCTACCAGGGTAGTTACAGACAGCACAGAAATGAAATCATCAACATATATTGATCACATCTTTACTAATTCTGCAGAAATGTGCTTGACAGCAGAATCCAAATCCATTGGATGCAGTAATCACATTATAGTAGCCATATCAAGGAAAACCAAAGTTCCAAAGCTTGGGCCTAATATACTGTATAATTTGCAAGTACCTATCCAAATGTATTAAATTGGATTACAAGCAATTAAGTAACTTCCCTGTAAATCAAGAAATGAAATTGGTTCAATCACTTGAAACAATGTTCCCATATATATTTTTCACACACATACAGTGCCTTCGGAAATTATTCAGACCATTTGACTTTTTCCACATTTTGTTACGTTACAGCCTTATTCTAAAATGTATTTGTTTTAAATAATCCTACACACTAATCCTACACATTCTCATAATGCCAAAGTGAAAACAGGTATTTAGACATTTTCGCAAATTTATAAAAAATAAAAACCCTAAATATATTATTTACATAAGTATTCAGACCTTTTGCTGTGAGACTTGAAATTGAGCTCGGGTGCATCTTGTTTCGATTATCATCCTTGAGATGTTTCTACAACTTGATTGGAGTCCACCTGTAGTACATTCAATGTATTGTACATGATTTGGAAAGGCACACACCTATATAAGGTCCCAGAAATAAAGGTGAAATAAATAAAAAATAAATAAGGTCCCACAGTTGAAAGTGCATGTCAGAGCAAAAACCAAGCCATGAGGTCAAAGGAATTGTTCGTAGAGTTCCGAGACAGGATTTTGTCAAGGCACAGATCTGGGGAAGGTTACCAAAACATTTCTGTAGCATTGAAGGTCCCAAAGAACACAGTGGCCTCCGTCAGTCTTAAATGAGAGCTGGCCAAACTGAGCAATTGGGGGAGAAGGGCCTTGGTCAGGGAGGTAACCAAGAACCCGATGGTCACTCTGACAGAGCTCTAGAGGTTCTCTGTGGGGATGGGAGAACCTTCCAGAAGGACAACCTTCTCTGCAGCAATCCACCAATCAGGCCTTTATGGTAGAGTGGCCAAATGGAAGCCACTCCTCAGTAAAAGACACATGACAGCCCACTTGGAGTTTAACAAAAGGCACCTAAAGACTCTCAGACTATGAGAAACAAGATTCTCTAGTCCAATGAAACCAAGATTGAACTATTTGGCCTAAATGCCAAGCGTCACATTTGGAGGAAACCTGGCACCATCCCTACGGTGAAGCATGTTGGTGGCAGCATCATGCTGTGGGGATGTTTTTCAGCGGCAGGAACTGGGAGACTAATCAGTATCGAGGCAAAGATGAACAGAGCAAAGTACAGAGAGATCCTTGATGAAAACCTACTCCAGAGAGCACAGGACATTAGACTGGGGCGAAGGTTCACCTTCCAACAGGACAGTGGCCCTAAGCACACAGCCAAGGCAACGCAGGAGTGGCTTCGGGACAAGTGTCTGAATGTCCTTGAGTGACCCAGCCACAGAGACCTGAATATAGCTGTGCAGCAACGTTCCCATCCAACCTGACAGAGCTTGAGAGGATCTCTATAGAAGAATGAGAGAGACTCCCCAAATACAGGTGTGCTAAGCTTGTAGTGTCATACCCAAGAAGACTCAAGGCTGTAATCGCTGCCAAAGGTGCTTCAACAAAGTACTGAATAAAGGGTCTGAATACTTATGTAAATGTGATATTTCTAAAAACCTGTTTTTGCATTGTCATTATTGTGTGTGTGTGTGTGTGTGTGTGTGTGTGTGTGTGTGTGTGTGTGTGTGTGTGTGTGTGTGTGTGTGTGTGTGTGTGTGTGTGTGTGTGTGTGTGTGTGTGTTTATGTGTTGATTACTGGAAAAAACGATTTAATCCATTTTAGAATAAGGCTGTAACGCAACAAAATGTGGGGGGAAATCATGGGTTCTGAATACTTTCCAAATGCACTGTATGCAAGTACCATTACAGACACTATCAGTGTACAAGTTTAAGTTTGAATAACGAATACAATAGACCACAATGACTGGAATGACATTCACTCTCTCAGTTGGGCAGAAATAACAAACTGATGCGGCTGCTGCACTGCCCCTATTCAATGAGCATGAGGTGTTAAAACATTTTAGAAGCTTTCATTCAATTGAAAAAATCACATAGATCTGTCAAATAGTTATAAATTGAATAGACTAGATTGAACGAACCAAAGCATAATATTTCAATCATTCCAATCAGTAAAAGCACTTCAGATGAACAACAGCATTGTCCCACTTTTTACAGTGTACTGTATAGTTTACATCGTACAATACTTTTGACCAGAGTCCTATGGGACCTGGTCAAAACTAGGGCACTGTATAGGGAACAGGGTGTCATTTGGTATGCCTCCCATGCACAGGAGGTTGGTGGCACCTTAATTAGGGAGAACGGGCTCGTGGTAATAACTGGAGCGGAATCAGTGGAATGGTATCAAATACATCAAACATATGGTTTCCAGGTCTTTGATGCCACTCCATTTGCTCCGTTCCTGCCATCATTATGAGCTGTTCTCCACACAGCAGCCTCCACTCATCCAATGTATGAATATGTGCCTCATATGAAGTCAGCCTTTAGTAAATGACAAGTTATTTTTGGAACATTGAGAAGGTATTTCAGTCACAGCATGCTGCTCAAGGAGGTTGATGCTTGCTTGTCTTGTCATCTGTCTTTGTAACACACTCGCATGCACACGTAGAAACACCACACACACACACACGCACACAAGGTGACTTCTTGTCACTTGTCTCCCTGCTTTCAGGACTTCAATATCATTGCTGTTTGCAACATGTACTAACATTTCATTATTAAACAGTAGATTGTACCAACGTGACATGTAAACTATGGGCTAATACATGTGATTAATCATTCTAGACAGCTAGTGGAGCAGGATCTACCAGCATTATTGCCTTTCTTCCAATGAGCCACAGTCAGATAAACTAGTGACGATAGCTCCCTGGCGGGTGATTGGAGGCTCTAGAGGAGAGGTCAGGGGTCAGGGATAGACCTGGGTTGATTGAAGTGTTTGATTGAGCCTGTCTGGAGTTGCCAGAGGGGCGGGGGTTTGCACTTTTGGGACTAGCTATTGCATTGGTTCTATTGCCCCAGGCAAGCTCAATCAAGTTCTGCAAAAGTATTTGAAAGAAAACACATACTATTTGAACCCAGGGTCTGGTCAGGCGTATGCATACTGTGATCAGCTTTAAGTCTCACTGAATCCAGGAACTCTGTTTTCAGGGCCAGGTTGACATGGGGCAACATAGAGGGGGGTGTGGAGTGGAGAGGAAGTCGATACGGCCAGTTTAACCAGGTCAAACACACTGAAACCTTGAGATCAGACTAGTAGTTGATGGGCCAGAAAGTGTCCTGATACAAAGGATCAATATGTGGTTAATGATGCTGTTGAGTTTTTAGGATAACATATTGCTTTGATATCACTAACATGCAGTTATTGATTATTGCCTGCAGCCAAACAGCCTCAGACTGAATTTAGCCCAAAATAACACGTAAAAACTTCCAAATGTATGTGTTATGAGATTTGTGGTTTAAAACAATTAGATCAACAACAGGCCGTGATTATATGAATGTAGGGGGTTGTTGGTGTGTTGTTGTTGCTGTGTGTGTTTGTGAGCACCTCCAGGTCTGCATTATGAGCTGTGTAATTGAGTCTGTAGGAAACAGCGTCATTTTCTGATTAAAAGGAAGGAATCCAAATACCAGATGCAACTCAAAACAATTATTGGGTTTTGAAGTCTATATCCAGTCCGTAACTAAACTAAATAAATGTCCGTATGTTTTGGCTGTGAATCATTCTTTCCGTATCATTCTTTTTCCGACACGCACATTCCAATGGTGTTATCTCTCAAAACTGCTGTTATTTTGTGTGTGCGTCAGGAAGCCACACCCGTCCCACTAGCATTAAAATTTCAGAACGAGAAAGTGTGCAGCTATATAGAAATAATGATGCTCAAATAGAACATCATTAAACTTAATAATTAGAGCTGATTAGGCTGACAAAATCCTAACGCAGTTCCACCTCTGACACCGTTAAAGCATCAGCTATGCGGATTTCGTCTAAGCGGATCTGATTGAATCGTATTTTATTGTTGTTTCGTTTTGGACTGCCTTCATTGTTTGTCTTAAAGAGACGCTGAAGCAATTTTATTTATGACTTACAGAATATGTAAATTGAAGGGGGCATAACGGTGCCAATGTCAGCAGGCTTAAGATTCTAATATTTTATTGATGCAGTAGCTGCTTTGAGCAGGCCTCTCACATGAATCATAATGGACAATAATGGCCTTTAATGTTAGTGGGGAAAACGAGACTGGATTCAAGCAAACATTTTAATTATGCATGGTGTTATTGCGGGTAAACTCTTTATCTGTGGCAGCCAGTGATGTATACGCTTCCTTTTGGTCTTGAAAAGAACAGCCATCTCCACTCCCGTCTCCCCTTCCTCGTCACCTATTGTCTTTACATTTCAGTTCTAACAATGGCAAATTGTGTTTATACTATAAAAGATGAATAAGGTGGAATGTATAAATAAATATTAATGTGTGTGTATAATTGGGTCTTTTTTGTGCGTGAAATGCCAGAGGAAGGCAGGTCATTAAGGTAATGAGTCAATGGCAATTTCTCTGATGGCTGGCCAGACAAGCAGAATGTCACGAGTGAAGATGAATAATCAACAGAGCAAGCTGTTAATATGTGTAATGTAGTGTCATAATTACAGCCAAGTGAAGCCCCTGACCTGTGAAATACAACATGAGGTCAATGTATTCATTTATGCATGTCAATGTATGCAATATGAGGGAATGAATGCAATTAAATCATGTATACAATGATGCAATGCAAAAAGGAATCCTAATGAGTACATTTCTTTCTCTATCTCCCTCCAATCATTCTCTTTCATTCTTTTTTTGCTCTCCTCACACACTCTATTTCTCTCATCTCTTTCTCTATACTGTACCTTCTCTGCCTCCTTTGTTCCACTATAAATACTTCCCTCTATCGCTCTGCTCCATCCTCTCTCTCTCTATTCCTTCTTTGCCTTCCTCCTCTCTTTATTCTCCCCTATTTCTCTCCCTCCTGTAATTGCAGATGATGCCGTCTCCTCTCTCTGCTAGCTGTCCAGTCCCTCCATCTGGTGCCGGTGACAGTCCATGTCTGGCACAGTGAGACTGAGACATTAGTTCTGGCTGCTGACACGTGTCTGTGTCCCAAATTTAACCCTATTCCCTACGGGCCCAGGTACCAAAAGTACTGCACTACATAGTAAATAGAGAGCAATTTGAGACACACGTGGGTCTTCCTGGTTCTCCAAACTCAGCTGTCCAGACTCCTCCTGGAGTAACGCTTTCCAATCCGCACAGCTGACAGGCCATGTCCACAACTTTTAATGGGCCTGCCCATCCTGATGTCTGTTAATGAGCTGTCATGGATTGTGTGACTCTGTCATGGATTGTCTTTGCGTGTGCGTGTGTGTGTGTGTGTGTGTGTGTGTGTGTGTGTGTGTGTGTGTGTGTGTGTGTGTGTGTGTGTGTGTGTGTGTGTGTGTGTGTGTGTGTGTGTGTGTGTGTGTGTGTGTGTGCGTGTGCGTGTGTGTGTGCCAATCCTTCCAATCCTCCTTGACTGGTGTGCTATAACACAGTGGTCTTACATCGCTCCCTGTATACCACACAGCAGAGCTGGTTCATTCATCTGTGTGGCTATATCTATCCCCTTGTCCTGAGGCTTTGTGTTAGTCCCTCCATCCACAGGCCAAAATCATTTTTTTACCTGTCTCCTCCCCTTCATCTACACTGATTGAAGTGGATTTATAGGAGACATCAATAAGGAATCATTGCTTTTACCTGGATTCACCTGGTCAGTCTGTCATGGAAAGAGTTTTCATCAAAGCTCCGTGAGGCAGCAGTGAGTCGTTGGCTTTAGTAGCCTATAATCAGTTGGAATATCGGGTTTACATCACGCTTCCCTTTTTTGCTTTCAAGGTTAATATTTTTCAAAAATGGAATCTATGGCATTATTTAGGATGCTTAAGACAGAAGCTCATATTATAATAAATAAAATATTATTTGAACAACAGTGCAGAAAGTGTGGTTTCACATAACTATTTTCAAAATAGTGTCTTCAACAGGATTTTACCTCATACCCTCACGTCCCTGAACGTTCCATAGTTCCCTACTCTACCTGCTAAACTACCAGTCAGGTGAAACTACTTGTGCAAAATCCTAACTATATTTGTATTGACGGTGTCCAATAGAGGTCAGTGTTTGAAAGCAGCTTGGAATCAAAGAAAGCACCCGAACCACAGCGAAATCCCTAGGATCTCGCATTTTGCAACACACGGTTTGAAAAAGCACATGATCAAACAAAGTTTTCGGACGTCATTGATGGCGTACTTGTGATGAAGTGATACACGCATCAGCACACTTCTTCGAAATTAGCTGCCTAGCGATTTTGACGCATGCCTCGGAGCTCCGGTATCAAACACAACATCGCTAGTTAAAATAACACTTGAAAGTTTTAAATAATTAACTCTGTTGCAGTCTTCCCCATTTCACTCTTAAAGTGTTCAAAGGAACTCGATTGTGGTGTTTGCATAGTGCTACTGTAGAGTAATACGCAACCCTTATATTGCAAAACGTAACACTTGATAGAGTAAACTGCACTCAATTTGCTTAGGGCTGACTCTGTTACACTTTCTCAGTGTAAGAAATGAACACCTGTAATTTTACAGTAAATCATTTTTGGGTGTTTTAACACTGTATAGATTAAAGCCTCTGCATATGAGTTAACACCAATGACTGTATTTTTTTAGTGATAGAGACATGGTTGTTCAATTATTTATTTTAAAGGCCATTGGCTTTCCCCAAGTGACTTGCTGGATTAATGTTATCCTTAAAATATGACAATACATTACCTATATCATAAGGCCTTCTTATTGGCCTAGTTGATGATACCCTAACACAGTGGTGTTAAGAAACTACTGGTTGTTTACAGGCCACATCAGCCCTGCAAGTCACGTTATGCTTGCTTGCAAATCCAGCCGGAGTTAGGATAGCCAACAGATGTATTTTTTATTCACCCACAACCTGCATTCTGAATGATGTTCAGGGTTAGGAGACTTCATTTAAAAAACACTACCTAAACCATTTAAACGGGAACAACCATTTCAGTAATGGGTGCAATAAATCGAACTTACTCTTTGAGTGGCATAAGTTGAATCAATCAAACCAATCAATGCATGCAAAAACACAGAGAGCATGCTGGAAATATGATAATGATGGGTGTGGTTTGATGGGACTGTTTTACTCTCCACAGTGTAAAACAATAACTCTAGTTATTAACACAAACATGGAGGGATTCTTTACACCACAGAGTGTTAATTTCACTCTTACAGAGTGAATTTAACTCCTGAGTCAACACTATAAATGTTACACTGAAAAATCAACACTGGCCAACTTGCTTGAAAATACTAAACACCTTTATTTTGTTTTTCACTTACTGGGCACAATCACATTGTGCTGACCCGCTGGGATACGTACCCAACTAGCACATAACATTCTTTTTTTTTATTCTTTTTTTTTAAATTTAGACCCTTTTCTCCCCAATTTTTTTCGTGGTATCCAATCGCTAGTAATTACTATCTTGTCTCATCGCTACAACTCCCGTACGGGCTCGGGAGAGACGAAGGTCGAAAGCCATGCGTCCTCCGAAGCACAACCCAACCAAGCCGCACTGCTTCTTAACACAGCGCGCCTCCAAACCGGAAGCCAGCCGCACCAATGTGTCGGAGGAAACACTGTGCACCTGGCCCCCTCGGTTAGCGTGCACTGCGCCCGGCCCGCCACAGGAGTCGCTGGAGCGCGATGAGACAAGGATATCCCTACCGGCCAAACCCTCCCTAACCCGGACGACGCTATGCCAATTGTGCGTCGCCCCACGGACCTCCCGGTCGCGGCCGGCTGCGACAGAGCCTGGGCGCAAACCCAGAGACTCTGGTGGCGCAGCTAGCACTGCGATGCAGTGCCCTAGACCACTGCACCACCCGGGAGGCCCAGCACATAGCATTCTGATAACCATGTTTCTTAGAGCTTATTTCGCATATAATTTTTCCACAACTTTCTGGGAATTATGCAGTATACAGTAGTTGCTTGGATTTGGAAGGGGAGAGGCTATACAGACATGCCCGGTTCCCAAATTGATGATGTATGACATGCAGCTGAGAGTCCAGTAGAGACTAATGGATTCTGTTCAGTCAGTCCTCCTGATAAGCCATTCCCAGCTAGCTAGCTTAGCTGGCAACAGCATGGCGCTTGTTAACTTATAAAATATAGTGATGTTTATTTCGATGGGGGAGGGAGAAATAACTTGTAGCATTGTTCACCATCTGGAATCTGGATGCCATCGTGACATCCCAATTTGCTAACGCAACGACAAGGAAGTGTGATTGACCAATGCAAGGTATTGTATCGAGGTGCTTCCCACTGTTGCTTCTCACTGGGCAGCAGTTGCTTCACCAGGCAGCTGTATCACATGTCGCTGGTGGTAGCTTACGTGGCAAATTATATATTTGAATAAGAATGCCGCTTAAATGGTCATAGATACCTTACAAAAAAAGTAGGGGCGTGGATCAGAAAACCAGTCAGTATCTGGTGTGACTACCATTTGTCTCATACATATCCTTCACATAGAGTTGATCAGGCTGTTGATTGTGGCCTGCGGAATGTTGTCCCACTCCTTTTCAATTGCTGTGCGAAGTTGCTGGATATTGGCGGGAACTGGAACACACTGTCATACACGCCAATCCAGAGCATCCCAAACATGCTCAACGGTTGACATGTCTGGTGAGTATGCAGGCCATGGAAGAACTGGGAATTTTTACATTTTCAAGAATTGTGTACAGATCCTTGCAACATGGGGCCATGCATTATTATGCTGAAACATGAGGTGATGGCGGCGGATGAATGGAACAACAATGGGCCTCGGGATCTCGTCACGGTATCTCTGTGCATTCAAATACTTCAACGGCCCTCAAGGAACTCACTGACTACAGCTCAGCATTCAACACCATAGTACCCTCCAAACTCAGCATTAAGCTTGAGGCCCTGGGTCTCAACCCCGCCCTGTGCAATTGGGTCCTGGACTTTCTGATGGGCCGCCCACAGGTAGTGAAGGTAGGAAACAACATCTCCACTTCGCTGATCCTCAACACTGGGGCCCCACAAGGGTGCGTGCTCAGCCCCCTCCTGTACTCCCTGTTCATCCATGACTGTGTGGCCAATCACGTCTCCAACTCAATCATCAAGTTTGCAGATGACACAACAGTAATGGGCTTGACTACAACCAACAACGACGAGACAGCCTTCAGGGAGGAGGTGAGGGCACTCAGAGTGTGGTGTCAGGAAAACAACCTCTCACTCAATGTCAACAAAACAAAGGAGCTGATAGTGGACTTCAGGAAACAACAGAGGGAGCACCCCCCTATCCACATCGACGGGACAGTAGTGGAGAAGGTAGAAAGTTTTAAGTTCCTCGGCGTACACATCATGGACAAACTGAAATGGTTCACCCACACAGACAGTGTGGTGAAGAAGGCTCAATAGAAATTCGGCTTGTCACCTAAAACCCTCACAAACTTTTACAGAAGCATCATTTGAGAGCATCCTGTCGTGCTGTATCACCGCCTGGTACGGCAACTGCACCGCCCTCAACGCAAAGCTATCCAGAGGGTGGTGCGGTCTGCACAACGCATCACTGGGGGCAAACTACCTACCCTCCAGGACACCAACAGCACCCGATGTCACAGGAAGGCCAAAAAGATCATCAAGGACCACAACCACCCGACTCACTGCCTGTTCACCCCACTACCATCCAGAAGGCAAGGTCTGTACAGGTACATCAAAGCTGGGACCGAGACTGAAAAACAGCTTCTATCTCAAGGCCATCAGACTGTTAAACAGCAATCACTAACACAGTGAGTCAAAACAGAAAATGTGTGTCAGTCTGTTTCTTGTGAAAACAGAGAACAACTTGTGAACATTTCTGAATTATAATATATACTGTGGAGCCAGTTTCCCCACCCCAGATTAAACCGAGTTCTGGAATAAAGTGCACTTTCAATGAAGATTCTCCATTGAGAATATATATATTTTAAAATCTAGGACTAATGTTAGTCTGGGTCCGGGAAAGTCCAGAAGCAACTAGAGGAACTAGAAGCACAAGCATTTTGCTACACTCGCATTATCATCTGCTAACCATGTGTATGTGACCAATAAAATTTGATTTGATAAAATGCAATGGTGTTCGTTGTCCGTAGCTTATGCCTGCATATAGCATAATCCCACCGCCACCAAGGAGCACTTGACTTCAGAAAACCGCTCGCTCACACGACGCCATCCACTCTCTATGCCATCTGCCCAGTACAGTTGAAACCAGGATTCATATGTGAAGACAACACTTCTCCAGCGTGCCAGTTGCCATCAAAGGTGAGCCTTTGCCCACTGATGTCGGTTACGACTCCGAACTGCAGTCAGGTCGAGACCCTGGTGAGAATGACGAGTACGAAGATGAGCTTCCCTGGGACGGTTTGTGACAGTTTGTGTAGAAATTCTTAGGTTGTGCAAACCCACAGTTTTATCAGCTGTCCGGGTGACTGGTCTCAGACGATCCTTCAGGAGAAAAAGCCTGATGTGGAGGTCCTGGGCTGGCGTGGTTACACAGGGTTTGCGGTTGTGAGGCTTGTTGGACGTTCTGCCAAATTCTCTGAAATCTTATGGTAGAGAAATTAACATTCTGCTGGACATTCCTGCAGTCAGCATGCCAATTGCACGCTTCCTCAAAACTCTGTGGCATTGTGCTGTGTGACAAAACTGCACATTTTAGAGTGGCCTTTTATTGTCAGCACAAGGTGCACCTGTGTAATGATCATGCTGTTTAATCAGCTTCTTGATATGCAACACCTGTCAGGTGGATGGATTATTTTGGCAAAGGATAAATGCTCACTAACAGGGATGTAAACAAATTTGAGAGAACTTTGAGAGGAATAAGCTTTTTCTGTGTATGGAAAATTTCTGGGATCTTTTATTTCAGCTCATGAAACATGTGACCAACACTTTACAGAATGTTAATAAACAATGTTCTTCTATACGAATTTCAGTACTTCAGCATTACATTTCCTACAGGTTTCCTCATGGTTCTATTTAAAGTAATGTTCTCAAATAGTTCAGAGAAGGTTAAGAAACAACGTTCTTCTGTGGGAATTTTATGATTTCATCATTACAGGTTTCATGTTCTCAAATTGTTCCAAGAGCGTTAAGAAAACTTTCCACACAAACCACAAGAAAACTGTAGTAACGTTCAGAGAATGTTCTAAGGATGTAATTTAAAAACATACACAGTCAATTCTCAGCATCAACAAAACTATCGTATATCTTGTTAAGTACGTTCAGGTGTGTTAGCCACGCCCACTATTTGGCAACACCTGATATTAGTGAGTGATTGTTTATTTTTAAATAGACTAAAATGAACAGCTTTGTAAAAAAACATGTAGCTCCATCCTGGTGGTTCAGTGGACTAATTTAATGGATAGAAAACAGAAGATCATAGGTTTGAATATCACTGAATAATCAAAAAGAAATGTGTTTCCATAAATAATGCCTAAGGAAATTAATTTACGTGTGTCCCATCTGTGCTTGGAGATCTAAGAAGTTAAGATAGCAGTGTTATTAAAAGTCTTATTGAAACATTCAGTGAAACTTTTAATGAACGTAAAAAAAAAACTCAAAATAACCTCTAATTTATGTTCTCAGAGCGTTGATAAAACCTCGCAGGAAAATATTCTCAGAACTTCCCTGCAACCTAAAAATAAATATTCCCAGAACAGGCTACATTTTCAGTAGTGTATCGCTGTATCTCTGCTTGGGGCTCCAACCATGCCGTGCTGATTGGGGTTGTGAAAAGGTTGATCTAAGTCGAGCTGCACTACATGGCATCATTCTAGTGTCTATTGTTACCTTCCTATGTACTTTTGGTGTGTGGCCCAAATGGCATCCTATTCCCTATATAGTGCAAAAGGGGGCCATTTGGAACACTACCTTCCTCTCAGAGGAGTGGTGCTGGCTAGCAGTCCATCAAGTGATGTATCGATTATCAGGAGATATTCAGTGCATTCGGAAAGCATTCAGACCCCTTCACTTTTTCCACATTTTGTTATGTTACAGCCTTATTCTAAAATTGATTAAAAAAATTATGAATCCTTATCAATCTACACACAATACCCCATAATGACAAAGTCAAAACAGGTTTGTAGAAATGTTTGCTAATGTATTCAAAATAAAAGACTGAAATACCTTGTATACATAAGTATTCAGACCCTTTGCTATGAGACTCTAAATTGTTGAGCTCAGATGCATCTGTTTCCATTGATCATCCTTAAGATGTTTCTACAACTTGATTTGAGTCCACCTGTGGTAAATTCAATTGATTGGACAGGATTTGGAAAGCACACACCTGTCTATATAAGGTCCCACAGTTGACAGAGTATGTCAGAGAAAAACAAAGCCATGAGGTCGAAGGAATTGTCAGTAGAGATCCGAAACAGGATTGTGTCGAGGCACAGATCTGGGGAAGGGTACCAAAACATTTCTGCAGCATTGAAGGTCCCCAAAATCACAGTGGCCTCCATCATTCTTAAATGGAAGAAGTTTGAAACCACCAAGACTCTTCCTAGAGCTGGCCACTCTGCCAAACTGAGCAATCGGGGAGAAGGGCCATGGTCAGGTAGGTGACCATGAAAACAATGGTCACTCTGACAGAGCTCAGAGTTCCTTTGTGGAGATGGGAGAACCTTCCAGAAGGACAACCATCTCTGCAGCCCTCCACCAATCAGGCCTTTATGGGGAAGTGGCCAGACGGAAGGCACTCCTCAGTAAAAGGCACATGACAGCCCGCTTGGAGTTTGCCAAAAGGCACCTAAAGGACAGACCATGATAAACAAGATTATCTGGTCTGATGAAACCAAGATTGAACTCTTTGGCCTGAATGCCAAGTGTCACGTCTGGAGGAAACCAGGCACCACTCATAACCTGGCCAATACCATCCCTACGATGAAGCATGGTGGTGGCAGCATCATGCTGTGGGGATGTTTTTCAGCGGCAGGGACTGGGAGACTAGTCAGGATCGAGGGAAAGATGAACGGTGCAAAGTACAGAGAGATCCTCAGACTGGGGCGAAGGTTCACCTTCCAAAAGGACAATGACCCTAAACACACAGCCAAGACAACGCAGGAGTGGCTTCGGGACAAGTCTCTGAATGTCCTTGAGTGGCCCAGCCAGAGCCCGGACTTGAACCCGACCTAACATCTCTGGAGAGAACCGAAAATAGCTGTGCTGCGACGCTCCCCATCCAACCTGACAGAGCTTGAGAAGATCTGCAGAGAAGAATGGGAGAAACTCCCCAAATACAAATGTGCCAGGCTTGTAGAGTCATACCCAAGAAGACTCAAGGCTGTAATCGCTGCCAAAGGTGCGTCAACAAATACTGAGTGAAGGGTCTGAATACTTGTGCAAATATAATATTATATGTATTTTTTTATTGACATTTTTTTTTTTTTTTACGTTTTTGCTTTGTGATTATGAGGTATTGTGTGTAGATTGATTTTAGAATAAGGCTTTTTAACGTAACAAAATGTGGAAAAGTCAATGGGTCTGAATACTTTCCGAATGCACTGTAATTAAAGGATTATGCCTCACCCTTACAAACGCAAGTACAGGCATTTCCAGTCCACAGGACCATGGGTAGGTCCCAATGACACCCTATTCCCTATATGGTCAAAGAGCCCTGGTCAAAAGTAGTGGACTATATAGGGAATAGGATGCCATTTTGGAAATAAACCATCTACACATTCTGAGAGCTGCATGAGGAGGAGAAAAGGCCACAATGTTGTTGATCTGACGCAGAGGCGTCATTCCCATCAGGGCACAGGGGCACGTGCCCCCTCAGATTTGTTATGTTTAATATATATATATATACTGTGTGTGTGTATATATATATATATATATATATATATATATATATATATATATATATATATTATATTATATTTTTGTTGTTGTTGTTGTTTCTCTGTTATACTACTAGCCACCTGGCAATTTTATGAAGTTGGCTTTAGCTAGCCCAGATATGTTCCCAATCTCCCAACCTCATAACTAGCTACCAAGAAACCATTTCAGGATATAAAGCCAGTTTTAGTAGCTGTCATGCCTGCCGGCAAGGTGGGTACACTTTAATAAAGCAAGCAATAACTAAATGTACAGAATAAGACTCACATTCCTTTAAATCTTTTACACATATTTTAGCAGAGAAGCATGTTAAGTAAAAAATACATAAAAGAGCACCAATCAGGAGGATACAGAAAACTCAGATATGAAGAAAAATATACATATTTTTACATAGAATTAAGCATAATGATTATGGCTCTAAATTGCAGAAAAAAGCTGCTTCAGTGTTTGAAAAATGCAAAATTCTCCAATTTAGGACCAGCCCCCAGCCAAATTTAGTTTTTCAAAATGTTTACAAATTTGTTATGGCAAGCCTAAATAAGTTCAAGTGTAAAACAATTATTAACAAGTCACATAAGTTATGTGCAATGATAGTGTTTAAAACCCCTAGAGTCGATTGACCCACCGGTGTGTTAATCTAAGTAACATAATAGAAAAATCCCCATCAAAATCTGTCAATTTAAGCTAGAGATACAGTATATGTTTTTTTGCAAGGGCTGCGTCTCCTTCTGCATCTGTGGTGGAAGGTGTCTCAGCTACAGCAGTGTTTGTCAGACCATGAGACACCCCACCCTACAAAACTACTATGGAAAGGGGAGACTCTCGCAACCACGATGGTGTTCTCCATTTTGCTCTACAGCCCCCACAAGTGTCACGGGACTCGTCTGAAGGTAACCAGCACCGGTTTTTAAAAATGATGGAGGTAGTTTTGTGCCTACCCAAAAAAGGGGTTAAATATGTGTATCTTTTCACAACACAGGTATCATTTGGCAACAGCCTCCAGGAACAATAAACATTTATGCCATTTATAAATGTGTTGCTCAATGCGTTTCTGTCAGCTACAGTAGTAAGTGCCAAATTCAATATTTTATTTTTAAAAAATTGGGGGGGGGGGGTTTCCAATGCCTCACAATGTAGGGCACCTATTGGTAGATGGGTTAAAAAAGCAGACATTGAATATCCCTTTGATCATGATGAAGTTATTAATTACATTGTGGATAGCGTATCAATACACCCAGTAGCTACAAAGACCAGGTGTCCTTCCTAGCAAAGTGGCCGGAGAGGAAGGAAACCGCTCAGTGATTTCACCATGGGGCCAATGGTGAATTTAAGACAGTTACAGGGTTTAATGGCTGTGATAAGAGAACTGGGATGGATCAACATTGTAGTTACTCCACAATACTAATGTAATTGACAGAGTGAAAAGAAGGAAGCCTGTCGAGAATAAAATATACCAAAACATGCATCCTGTTTGCAACAAGGCACTAAAATAATAATGCACAAAATGTGGCAAAGCAATTCACTTTTTGTGATGAATAAATAGTGTTATGTTTGAGGCAAATCCAATACAACTCATTACTGAGTACCCCTCTCCATATGTTCAAGCATTGTGGTAGCTGCATCATGTTATGGGTATGCTTGTAATCATTAAGAACTGGGGAGTTTTTCAGGATAAAAAAAATAAACAGAATGGAGCAAAGCAGATGTTGATTGGAGACTCTGTTACAGAGGGGCGTAAATGCTTTTTTTTAGGCTGGATTGTGTTGTTGTATTGTATTGTTGTATGTTTTCTGAAATGTATTGATTGTTACTGCCTTCTTGGCCATGTCACCATTGAAAAAGAGACTCTGGGTCCCTGATCTGTTTGACCTGTCTTTGTGATTGTCTCCACCCCCTCCAGGTGTCGCCCATCTTCCCCATTATCCCCTGTGTATTTATACCAGTGTTCTCTGTTTGTCTGTTGCCAATTCGTCTTGTTTATCAAGTCAACCAGCGTTTTTGTATTCAACTCCTACTTTTCCCCAGTCTCTCTTTTCTCGTCCTCCTGGTTTTGACCCTTGCCTGTCCTGATCCTGAGCCCGCCTGCCTGACCACTCTGCCTGCCCCTGAGACTGCCTGCCTTCCTATACCTTTGCCCTTTCTCTGGATTACTGACCTCTGCCTGACCTGACCCTGAGCCTGCCTGCCGTCCTGTACCTTTGCCCCTGTTGCTGTAATAAACATTGTTACTTCGACATGATCTGCATCTGGGTCTTACCTTATCCTGATATAATGGGCTTTTCCTGGTTAAATAAAGGTTCAACAAAAAAGAGGCAAAATCCTAGAGGAAAACCTGGTTCAGTCTGCTTTCCACCAGACATTGAGAGATAAATTCACCTTTCAGCAGGACAATAACCTAAAACACAATCTACACTGGAGTTGCTTAACAAGAAGACAGTGAATGTGTCATGTTTTGTCTTTGATCATCATGTCTTGTCCCTGTGCTTCCCTCTGCTGGTCTTATTAGGTTCTTTCCCTCTTTCTATCCCTCTCTCTCCCCCTCCCTCTCTCCCTCTCTCGCTCTCTCTCTCTATCGTTCCGTTCCTGCTCCCAGCTGTTTCTCATTCTCCTAAACTACCTCATTTACTCTTTCACACCTGTCCCCTATTTTGCCCTCTGATTAGAGTCCCTATTTCTCCCTCTGTTTTCCGCTTCTGTCCTTGTCGGATTCTTGTTTGATGTTTGCTGTTCTGTGTCCTTGTTCCGCCCTGTCGTGTTTTTGCCTTCTTCAGATGCTGCGTGTGAGCAGGTGTCTATGTCAGCTACGGCCTGTGCCTTCCTGAAGCGACCTGCAGTCTGTGGTCGCGTCTCCAGTCGTTCCTCTCTACTGACGAGAGGATTTCAGTTTCCTGTTTTGGATTTACCTATGATAATTTCCAGGAGAATCATTGTTTGTTTAAGCCTGGAATAAAGACTCTGTTTCTTTAAGTCGCTTTTGGGTCCTCATTCACCAGCATAACAGAATGTTCCTGAGTGGCCAAGTTACAGTTTTGACTTAAATCTACTTGAAAATCTAATGCAAGACCTGAAAATGACCAACAACCAATTTGAAAAAGCTTGAGGAATCATGGGCAAATGTTGCACAAGCTCTTAGAGACTTATCCAGAAAGACTCACAGCTGTAATCCCTTCCAATGGTGCTTTATAAAGTATTGACTCTTATGTATACTTAGCACTCAGCACTCCTGAGGTGCTGACCTGTTGCACCACTGTGATTATTATTATTATTTGATCCTGCTGGTGATCTATGAAAGTTTGAACATCTTGGCCATGTACTGTTATAATCTCAACCCAGCACAGCCAGAAGAGGACGGGCTACCCCTCAGAGCCTGGTTCCTCTCCACGTTTCTTCCTAAATTCCTGCCTTTTCTAGGGAGTTTTTCCTAGACGCCGTGCTTCTACATCTGCATTGCTTGCTGTTTGGGGTTTTAGGCTGGGTTTCTGTACAGCACTTTGTGACATCGGCTGATGTAAAAAGGGCTTTATAAATAATATTTGATTGATTGATTGATTGATCTGTTCAAGAGGTTGCTTACTTGATTCAACTTGTCAATTAACACAATATACATTACTATGGCTGACCAGAATAAAGAACCCTGTATGGTTCTTCAAAATTATCTACAAAGAACCTTTCAGATTATTCTTTATAGAACCATTCTCCATAACAATTCTGTTGTAAACATAGCAGAACCCTTTTTTGGTGCAATGAAGAACCTTGGGAAAGGGTTATTTATAGCACCATACAGGGTCCATTTAGAACCTCATGAGCATGGTTCTTTATGAAGTGTTTAGTGTTCACGCCTCTTCTGGCTGGGTCTGTTGGAGGGAGGGATTACCAGAGCTGAACGCTCTCTCCTTCCCTCCCAAATTACTGGTGATCAGAGGACTGTTTAATGACAGAGTACACATCCTGAAATAAACAATGAATAATGGAACAAATGAATCTCCACAGCAGCTGATTGTGGGATTCCATCTGGAGGCAGAACTGAAACTTAAACAGTTTGAGCTATTTGATTAATGAGAATCCTGCTTAGCAAATGCTTGTTAGTTGGAGAGAACACAATTAAGACAGTGAGATCCATGTATTAGAATGTAAACAGCTAGTTTGAAATCATGGTGGTGTCAGACATGTTCTGAATTCATAGACATATGTGCGTCCGAAATACCATCTTATTCCCTATATAGTGCACTACTTTTGACCGGGCCCATAGGGGCAATCCGTTATTCAAGGCAGGCGGGGCCTGTTTTGCATGTTATTTTAACATTAATATGTGTCCCATATAAGTTTGCAAACAATGTTAAAAAAAAAAGTTTTATCTATGAGTTAATAAAGCCGCGTACAAACATGGTCTTTCTTTTGCTTTCTTAAGTAAGGCAGCTCCAAAATGCAGGTGTTTCAGCCCAGCTCAGTGCTTTATGTGGTGGTGGGGCAGCCAGAGGAAAATACGGAGCGCAGGGTTTGGGAATGTTCTCTAGTTGCGCCGTGATTGGCTCAGTGTTCTGTCACTCATGGGGACACTACTTCACCGTACGGAGAGAGCTCGAAAATTCAAGCCTCTTGGATGCTGCCATAGATTTATATTAGAAGTGTCCATCCAAGAAGGCTCAAGGTCATTGGCCACAGATAAAATGACGTCAAATCACTTTATATCTAAAGTAGCTTTGATTGGACTGATCATGTCAACATCATACTTTCAAAATCTTAACTAGCAAGCTAGACAAGCAGTCATCTTCATGAATCAAGTCGACAATCTACTGGCAAATCCTTTTCAATCCTTGTCATATGAAAAGAAATGATAGATGAAACGTTATGGCCAGGTCACCCTTGAAAAAGAGACTGAGTCTCAATGTGTCAAACCCTGATCTGGTTCACCTATCTTTGTGATTGTCCTATGTCCTACCTTTGCTGGTACTATTTAATGAAGCTGCCAGTTGAGGACTTGTGAGGCGTCTGTTTCTCAAACTAGACACTCTAATGTACTTGTCCTCTTGCTCAGTTGTGCACCGGGGCCTCACACTCCTCTTTCTATTCTGGTTAGAGACAGTTTGCACTGTTCTGTGAAGGGAGTAGTACACAGCGTTGTAAGAGATCTTCAGTTTCTTGGTAATTTCTCGCATGGAATAGCCTTCATTTCTCAGAACAAGACTAGACTGACAAGTTTCAGAAGAAAGTATTTTTTTCTGGCCATTTTGAGCCTGTAATCCAACCCACAAATGCTGATGCTCCAGATGCTCAACTAGTCTAAAGAAGCCCAGTTTTATTGCTTCTTTAATTAGAACAACAGTTTTCAGCTGTGCTAACATAATTGCAAAAGTTTTTTTTTTAGCTTTTTAAAATGATGAACTTGGATTAGCTAACACAATGTGCCATTGGAACACAGGAATGATGGTTGCTGATAATGGGCCCTCGGTAAGCCTATGTAGATATTCCATACAAAATCTGCCGTTTCCAGCTACACTAGTCATTTGCAACATTAACAATGTCTACACTGTATTTCTGATCAATTAGATGTTATTTTAATGGACAAAAATGTGCTTTTCTTTCAAAAACAAGGACATTTCCAAGTGACCCCAAACTTTTGAGCTGTAGTGTACGTCATGATTCGACCCTGTTTTTTTCCGAATTCCCAGTTGTCTTGAAAGCATCATAAATCCACAGAATGCCAGACTTTGATGATAACGTTTGATGCCCATCAGAAGGACCGCCGCACCACCTTCCTGTTCAAGTGAGCACAAAATGTGAGTCCAACAATGTATTGTAATCTGCTGCATAAATGATGTAATATGCCAGGGAGCTATGTATACTGTAACTAAGAAAGTTGTGTAGTAAGCTGTTAGAGGCCATGTGCTTCATCCTCATAACAGAGCCTACTTTTCTGACTAGGTGGTGCACATGTGGCCTATAGCCTGTTTAAGAGAAATGCAATCATTGAATATTGTAAGCGCTTTCATTGTCTGCTTATAGGCCCCCTTTATTTATCCTACGGTTCTGACTTGGTGTACAGGGAGAATACTCTAAGAACGGCACATGTTGTACATTTCAAAAGTGCTGAACAAATAGTTATATTGACTATGTCTGTCCTAGCTCGCTCATTAAAGTCTTAATCGAAATTACGGATTGCCTCTTATCCGCTCGTCGTTCCCTTATGCCATAGTTTGTACATCTCAATTGTCAGTAGAAACCACATTTGTTCAAGCAAGTCAGCCATTTCAGCTATGTTTTTTAAAAAGGCAGTAAATGAGGCTGAATGAACTGTTTTGCTGCCAGACAAGGCTCCGCTGATAGACAGGTGTAGCGGTGGTAAGGATTCACTCCTAGTGCTGAAAACAAAGCTCTGCTGTTGGGACAGCTTTATGTAGGCCCTAACAGTTTGTGGGCACCGTTTGTCACCGTTATAGTGCAATTAATGTATTGTTTAGTGTTGTGTTGTGTAGTGTAGTGGCTTTGCTGGCATGCATCTTAACATTTTGGGGGGAGTTTGCTCCACCAGGATTTTACATCCTAAAATCGCCACTGTGTATTGTTTAGGGAACAGTGTGCCATTTGGGATGCATGCCATAATAACCTACTCTCCTGTGTACTAACACTGAACCAATGTCTCACAGAGTCAAAGCTCAACTTGATCTTTTGGTGAACTAGCCACATTTCAACAACACTGTGTTTGTTGTTCCATTAAGGGCCAAGTGGATGCATTCCTCCTCATTTCCCTGACTGTTTAGCTGCTACAGTATACACAGATAGATGGGCCTGAGGTGCCCTGGCTCTAACTAACTAATGTATTCTGTGCTTAGCTTTGTGTTTGTGTAAAGTCAAGCTTCTTTTGAATGGATAAAAAGTACTATGTGTCTAGACTAACGCTCTCAGAACTGAACCTGGGACTGTGAGAGACTTCTGCCTCTGTGAATCTCTCTGGAAGCATAAAAGATTCCCAAAAACAATGGTTAGGGTACGCTCAGCGCCTGGAGTTATTTTCACTGATAAATTCAGCATTATTACCACTTAATTACATTCAAATAGCAGTAAGTGCAAAGTCAATTATTGCTTTGATGAGAGAAGCTCTATCTGCCTCCGTTCCGACTAAGCGAGTGAGCGAGATGCGGCCCGCCGGGCAAAAACATATTGGAGTGTCTTTTTTTGTTTGTCAGTCATCTTCCCGGATGAAACCGAGAACCCTCGCATCCACAAAAAGATTAGCCCAAATCCCCTTTGTCAATAGCGCCACATTTCATCTTGCCTGGCGGGTCTTTAGATAGCTCAACCCTGTCGGCACACACATTACAGGCCGTTGTGTCACCATCTGCTCCAAAGATGCACACAGATGTTTGCTGCTGTGTTTGTTTCGCCCTGGTGTCGACATGCCATAGACTCTGAGGAGGAGGGAAGGCATCTCTCTGTGTCTTCGAATAGAGTATTTCCCTGCATCCTTTTGGCCTTGTGTCTTCATCCACCTCCGTGCATGTTCACAACAGGAATATTGAAATTCATCCTAACACTGTTCTATCACCATGTAGGGCTGAAAGAAAAGCAATGGGTGGTTGGTTGTGTCTGAATAATTTTTCTCTCACTAATCACAATTTTTTTATTCGTGTTACATGGATTCTAGTGATGTGTGTTGTTATGATGGCAGTTGGAAAAAAGAGCAGTCCTGTATTTCAGGCCTCTGAACCTCAAGGTGGGAGTGATTCTTACATGTTGTCAATCATCAATAGATCAACCGCATTGGACGTTATTTGGCAAAGTCAGGGCCATGCCCAGATCTTTCTCTCATAGTGGTTTACGTCCGAGCTAGATGGTTGCACTCCCGGCCGGTCCCAACACTTCCCTCATAAGATAAAAGGTCTGTTCAGCTGTGGCTGGTAGTCCAACAGACTAACAACTACTGTTTATTCAGTCATCTCCACACACCTAGTCAAAGACTAGTGGGCAAGAGAATCATGTACTGAACTAAACAAGTAGAGAGTAATCATGATCACCCATATGTCCAACAGGCGGGGACGCCCAAAACAGAGTGAGCCCTAATGTCCGAAGTCACTGGGCGCCCCTTAGTCTCATAGGCCAAGGCAATGCCGTCGTGAGCAAGTGACTTTTTGGAGAGTGGCGGACCAAGCGCCCCAGCGCCCCAGCGCCATAGCACACAAGCAGCTGGGGTGATGACCTAATCATCGTCGTGCCCGCCACATAGCGCACCAAGGCGTGGACAGGACACAGTCGATGGAGCCGTTCCTCGCTCTCCCCATCATGAGGAGGATGAGAGAAGGCCCATAGCTCAAGGATACGTGATCTGTAAGAGCTCTTAATAATATTAGGCATGAACGGCAGATTAGGACGCAACACCGCCCTGCTCAGATCACTATTGATGGCGAGACAGTTGGGTCGCGTCAACAAAGCACATAGATTGCTGACAGAGGTCAGGGCATGTAACAACTCTGTTTCAAACCATCTCATAGAGATCTGGGCCAAAGGCTCAAACTGTTGTTTCCACAACGCGTCTAGCTCTCAGGCCAGAACCCACTGCGGGACTGTGACTCGGGCCACAGACCGAAACTGGCGCATCTCTAACAGAAAGTGTTTCACCAGCAGGTGGCTAAAAACAGACGCACCGCCAAAACTCTCATGACAAGCATAAATCACACAGGTATACACCTTGATGGTGGACAGCGCACGCTGCATGTCAAACATAGGTTGTAGGAAAGAGAGAACAATCTCCACTGGACAACACAAAGGGTCGATGGACTCACCGTCACATCAGCACACGAACACGTCCCACTTACTAGCATAAGTCATATACGTGGAACTGGCCCGCACGCCCTTTATCGTGCTGATCACAGCAGCCGACAGCCTTTGACTCGCTAGCCTGTCCCTCTCAAGAACCAGTCCATTAGTGGCTGGCCAATCACAGGCAATAGCCCAATCGAGGCTCTACCTTGAGACAGAACGATGTGGAATTGGCTATGGGCTCAGAACCAGCATCTGAATCATCTCTGCAAACAGAACTGTTTCCAGTTCCAGGAAGTTGATATGGCACTCCTTTGGAGGCCACACACCCCCACTGACGGAGCTTGATGCGTCTGTGAAAACTGGGATGTGGGACGACACTCTGCACATGGGAACACCGCGTGTTAGAACTTGCAGATGTTTCCAATGACCCAGATCTGTTCTGAGAGAGTAGGGAACAACCAACAGACGATGCACAGGGTCTAGCAGTAGCTGGGCAAGCCACCGCGGTAACCGGCGCATGAGCAAAAGTCTCAGAGGGTCCACAGTGTGGGCCGCTGACATAAGACCCAGAAGGGATATGATAGAGTGAACTGTCACTGTGCGCATTGGAATAAAACTGGTTGAGGGCCGACAAGATCATGGACATCTGGGGATCCGAAATCTATGCTGTCATATTCGCAGTGTCTCGATGTAGACCCAAGTAGACAATCCACTGACTCGGCCAAGGGGCGCTCCTTTCCCAATTCACTGCATAGTCCAGATGTGTGAGATGAGTCACCAGTCAGGTCGTGTGTGCGATCGCCATCTCTGCTGACGGGGCGAGAACCAGCTAGTCGTCCAAGAATGCCAGAACCCTGACTCCTTGGTGACTCAGCGGCTCTATTGCCGCCTCCATGCATTTGGAAAAGGTGCGAGGAGCTTGGGTGAACCAAAAAGGTTCTTGTACTTGTACGCCACTACTTGGTAAGCAAAGCGCAGAAACTTCCTGTGATGCGGAAGCACTGATGGATGCTCGTGCAGAGGTCGCCATGATGGATACACTCCAGAAGGCGCTTCGTTGTGAGCATGCGGAAAAGTCGTTTGGTTATGGACTTGTTTAAAGGCCACAGATCCAGAATCGGCCTCACCACCTGATTGATTTGGTATTGGTTTCGGTTGAAGACAAAAAGGATATCCTACGCACATGCTACGGCATGAGAGACATCATTCTTTTGACCAGCAGGTGCCACTAGTGTACACTGTGTTGATCAAAGCATCACTTAATTAACCTATTTTTACACAATTGGCTGGAAAATCTCAATGCTTCAGGAAGCTTCACATCCCAATGACTAGTGCTTAGTGCTAACGCTCTTACACTTTGTCAGTGTTAGGGAATTATCCCTTTCAGTGTAATGCAATAATACCTTATATAGTATTTTTAACACTAGGAAGTGTATATACACTGTAGTTTTAAATTGTATTTTTAACTATTATACCAAGAGGTCCATATCTCTTGGCAGGACAGTATGTTAATATTTAAACATTGTATAACCACATGCTCTTCTGTAAGTGCTTATATAGACTACAGAAATGACAGCAGACATGTTCATACAATAGTTAATACAACCATAGATCACTTAAAACCTCTACAGGATCGGTTTCCCCACCACGGGACGGTTAAGCTAACGTAGGCTAATGTGATTAGCATGAGGTTATAAGTAACATGAATATTTCCCAGGACATAGACATATCTGATATGGGCTGAAAGCTTACATTCTTGTTCATCCAACTACACTGTCCAATTTACAGTAGATATTACAGTGAAAGAATACCATACTATTGCTTGAGGAGAGTGCACAATTATGAACTTGAAAATGTATTAATAAACCAATTAGGCACATTTGGGCAGTCTTGATACAACATTTTCAAGAGATATGCAATGGTTGATTGGATCAGTCTAAAACGTTGTACATACACTGCTGCCATCTAGTGGCCAAAATCTAAATTGTGCCTGGGCTGGAAAAATACATTATGGACTTTCTCTTGCATTTCAAAGATGATGGTACAAAAATGCATGTTTTTCTTTGTATTATATTTTACCTAATGTGTTGTATTCTCCTACATTAATTTCACATTTTCACAAACTTTTCATAAAAGTGTTTATTTTCAAATGGTATCAAGAATATGCATATCCTTGCTTCAAGTCCTGAGCTACAGGCAGTTACATTTGGGTATGTCATTTTAGCCGAAATGTTTAAAAAAGGGTCGAATCGTTAAGAGGTTAAAACTGGTACAATACTTCCACTCACTGGTGGCAAAAAATAACTAATTGAAAGCCACGTCCCCACTTAGCCACGCCTCCAATATAATTTCCCACTGTGCCTTGCCTTTTCGAGGGAATTGTAGAGTTGACTGTATTTGTTAGTGACAGAAACATGGTTGTTGAATTCGTTCATTTTCAGTCCTGTAGACTTCACCAAGTGAGTTCCTACTGTAGGGGAATGTTATGATTAAAATTTAACAGTTTATGACAATACATTGCATACACTGAGTGTACAAAACATTAGGACCACCAGCTCTTTCCATGACACAGACTGACCCAGTGAATCCGGGGGTATGTGTGCCATTCAGAGGGTGAATAGGCAAGATAAAATATTTAAGTGCCTTTGAATGGGGTATGGTAGTAGCTGCCAGGCTGCTGGGCATTTTACGCTCAACAGTTTTCTGTGTGCGTCAAGAATGATCCACCACCCAAAGGACATCCAGCCAACTTGAGACAAGTGTGGAAAGCATTGGAGCACTCTCTGAATCTCTGCAACTAAAGTGAGGGGGTAAAGTGCTTATTATGTCTGTCGACATTACACGTATAACTGCATGGCTAAATGTCAGCATGTTACCCTATGTAAATATCAGCATGTCACCCTATGTAAATATTAGCATATCAAGATGTATTTACTTTATGCAAAGCTAATTTCTCAGTAATCACAGTAGGCTACAGTCCTGTGACACTATAGGCCATTGTGAAAGTCTCATTGTATAGTTATGTTTTCCTATCACTCTGTTTATTCACTTTGAATACATTTGCAAGGAAATAAATATTATTATACACGGCAAGTCAACTGACAATAATTGGCTACTCTCCCTTTTTATTTACCTGTCACTCTCCTGGCATGTCTGATATGAGCTGAGACGCAAGGAAGGAGTCCCTAGGACTTTGCTTATTTTCTTTAGAGCTGCATAACCAAGTCCAAGTTCGTGGGCTAGAAGAACCATCCTAAAATGTATATCAAATGCCACATCTCCCCTGGAGCACTCCTGCAGCCTGGAGGAAGTGTAAACACTCCTCCTAAATGCATCATGATCAGCTTCATAGTGTGCACATTTTATCTAGATTTACAGAATCCCTGGTTGGTGGGGTCTATGGTGATTTTCAGTCCAGTGTTTAGACACTTTAGACGCAAATCAAGTTAGTTTATTTGTGACATGTGGAATAAAAGCCTCTGTTGGCTGGCTGCTGGCTGGTTGATCGCTGCTAGCTGTCAACTTCATCTCAACTAATTTGCGCCTCAACCTGCTGCTGCCGGCTACTTCCTTTTCCTCCTCTACCTGTACTGCCACTGCCTCGATCGGCTGATCAGGCTAATTGTTTCTTTCATTCACTGCTTTTCTCTCATTGGCTAACTGAGATTGCCTATTTTTATTCACATACTGCAGGTATATTCTTTGAGATTTTCTCATTCTATGTCTTTACGTGGCTTCTTCGTGGGAGATATTTTCAAACAAGGAAGTGCTACGCGGCACGTGAGGCATTTTAACCAATCAGGTTGCCGGAAAGGGCCTTTAAATGCCAGTAACCAATCGGATGTCGGGAAATTACGCATTTTTCAGCACGAAGCACTACGTCTACAAAGGATATAGCCATGTATGGACTAGCTAACGATATGCTCCGGAAAACAATACTTTTGAATGATATATGATTCAACATGGAGAGTTTTAAACATAGCGGTTGAAGTTCTACATGAAACATGTAATTTATGCTAGGTGTTGTTGACGGAGTCAGGATAAATGATACAAATCAAGTATTCATAATCATCATTATCAATTTATTTGTACATTTTACGAAAGTATGGAAGTTATAGTTGCAAAATATCCCAAAATCTAAAAATGTACAGATGGAAGCTAAATCTAAGTTTTTGCCAATGATGCCTGGCCTTCAACACCGCCAAAATGTACAGAAACTTTTGAACATGGGCATTATAGAACCTGTTAATAACCCCACCCCAGTGGTCATTGTAACAAAGACAAATGATGAGGTAAGCATGTGCTTAAACATGAGACAAGCAAACCAGGCTATTGTTAGCAAACACTACCCTATCTCAACAGTAGACAAGTTACTTTAGGGCATGAATGGCTCATCTGTGTTCAGTAAGCTAGACCTGACGTGGGGTTAACACCAGCTAGAGGTGATCCCTGAATCCCGTTAAATCACAACGTTCACAGTGCACAACAGATGTACAGCTACAAGAGACTATTGTTTGGTGTATCTTCAGCCAGGGATCAATGTCAACACGAGATGCTCTAGCAGGAAATCGAGGGTTTTGAAAACATCTCATAAGACATCATTGTGCACGCGCACGACAAGGAAACACATGACCAACGCCTGCACACTGTCATGAAACGACTCTCAGAGAGTGGACCGACACTAAACCCAGAAAAGTGTCCGTTTAACATGTTAACATGGACAAGCTGATCTTTATGGGAATACTGTTATCAAAGAAAGGCAGAGAAAGTGCAAGCTGTGATGGAGGCCAGGGAGCCAGAGAACACCTCAGAGGTGAGAAGGTGCCTGCTGGGAGTGATAGCCCAGCAGGAAAAACACTTGCACGGATCAGATGAGTACAGTATGTGAGATTTGTAGCAGCAGGTGCTACACCCAAAGCACTGACTACCAGAGAGGTAGAGGAAGCCTCAATCAAAGACCCAGAGCTGAGAGAGGTGACCGTGTATATGAGCATAGATAATGCTACCACAGGAAAGAGTCCCGCCGAGCTCCTCTTCAACAGAAAAACGAGAGGGAAACTGCCAGACATCTGCGAGTCACAAACAGACCTGGAGATGTGTGACAGACGAACAGACGGCGAGCACAGCGCTCCGAAGTGTCTGTGGGCGACGCGGTACTAGAACAACAAGAAAAGGTTATGAGCAAAACAGCAAACAGTGTGATCGTGGAGTCTCCAACGGAAGCATGCTACACAAGGAACATGACACGTGTGAAAAAGAACAGAATCAGTGACACACTTGCTGAGCAAGACAAAACACTGGTGGCTGAGAACAGTACCGAGTTTGAAACACAGCCCGCTGTTACTCGGGGCTCCTGACCAAGGCATCACAGTGCCACCAGACATTCACAAGACAATCAGATTTTACAGGGTTAGAAGAGCACCACTGAAAATGTCTGACTATGGGATAAACTAACAGGGTACAGGTGATGTACTGGTGAAGTGTAAAAATGGTTGAGTGTTTACTTGAAATGAAAACTCGCTCCATGCTCTACAACATCCGTAGAGTATGACCCTACCTCACACAGGAAGAGGCACAGGTTCTAATCCAGGCACTTTCCCTTCTAGACTACTGCATAACGTGTGAAATGCTTGATAAAGTATGTGATATCAACAGAGAGGTATATTTTCTGGGGGATTTTAATAATGATCGGCTTTCATCAAGCTTCCCACTCAAGAAAAAGCTTCAAACTGTTACTAGTGCCTACAACCTGGTTCAGGTTATCAGTCAACCTACCAGAGTAGTTATAAACAGCACAGGAATGAAATCATCAACATGTATTGATCACATCAAAGCAGTATCAAAATCCATCAGATGTAGTGATCACAATATAGTAGCCATATCTAGGAAAACCAAAGATCCAAAGACTGGGCCTAATATAGTGTATAAGAGGTCATTCAATATATGTTGTAGTGATTCCTATGTTGTTGATGCAAAGAATATTTGTAGGTCTGTGGTGTGTAATGAGAAGCAACCAGACGGTGCACTTGACACATTTATGAAATTGCTTATTCCAGTTACTAATAAGCATGCACACATTAATAAAATTACTGTGAAAACTGTTAAATCCCTGTGGATTGATGAGGAATTCAAAAATGGTATGTCTGAGATGGAGGAGGTAAAAGGAATGGCAAATAAGTCTGGCTGCACAACCGATTGACAAATGTAATGCAAATTGAGAAAGCTTGTCACTAAACTGAATAAAAAGAAGAGGAACTTATACTATGAAACAAAGATAAATTATATGAAGAATGATAGTAAAAAGCTTTGGAGCACCTTGAATTAAATTTTGGCCAAAAAGGCAAAGCCCCTTCATTCATTGAATCAAACGGCTCATTCATCACAAAACCCACTGATAATGCCAATTACTTTAATGATTTTTTCATTGGCAAGTTTAGAAAACTTAGGCATGACATGCCAGCAACAAACGCTGACACTACACATCCAAGTATAACTGATCAAATTATGAAAGATAAGCAATTCTGTAGAGTGTGGAAGAGGTGAAAAAATTATTGTTGTCTGTCAACAATGACAAGCCACCGGATGGAGAATTACTGAGGATAATAGCGGTCAATATTGCCACTCCTATTTGCCATATCTTCAATCTAAGCCCATAGGGAGACTCACAATTGGCCCAGCGTCGTTCTGGTTAGGGGAGGGTTTGGCCGGGGGTCTTTACTTGACTCATCGCACTCTAGTGACTCCTTGTGGCGGTCCGGGCGCCTGCAGGCTCACTCCGGTCAGTTGGACGATGTTTCCTCTGGCACATTGGTACGACTGGCTTCCAGGTTAAGCAAGCAGGTGTTGAGAAGCGCAGTTTGGCGGGTCATGTTTTTCGGAGGATGCATGACACGACCTTGCCTCTCTCGAGCCCGTTGGGGAGTTGCAGTGATGAGACAAGATCGCAATTAGATATCACGAAATTGGGGAGAAAGGGGGGTTAAAATACCAACAACAACAAAAAAGATTGTGGGAGCTGTTTTGTTAGACTACAGTGCGGCTTTTGCCATTATCGATCATAGTCTGCTGATGGAAAAATGTATGTGTTATGGTTTTACACCCCCTGCTATATTGTGAATAAAGAGTTATCTGTCTAACAGAACACAATGGGGGTTCTTTCATGGAACCCTATCCAAAATGATCCATGGAGAATCAGGAATTCCCCAAGGCAGCTGTCTTGGCCCCTTACTTTTTCAATCTGTACTAATGACATGCCACCTTCCTTGAATAAAGTCAGTGTGTCTATGTATGCGGATGACTCAACACTATACACGTCAGCTACTACAGCGAGTGAAATCACTGCAACACTTAAAAAAGAGCTGCAGTTAGTTTCAGAATGGGTGGCAAGGAATAAGTTAGTCCTAAATATTTCAAAAACTAAAAGCATTGTATTTGGGACAAATCATTCACTAAACCCTAAAGCTATACTAAATATTGTAATAAATTATGTGGAAATTGAGCAAGTTGACGTGACTAAACTGCTTGGAGTGATCCTGGATTGTAAACTAGCATGGTCAAAACATGTTGATACAACAGTAGCTAAGATGGGGAGAGGTCTGTCAATAATAAAGCGCTACTCTTTTTAACAACACTATCAAGGCAGGTCCTACAGGCTCTAGTTCTGTCACACCTGGACAACTGTTCAGTCGTGCGGTCAGGTGCCACAAAGAGGGACCTCAGAAAATTGCAATTGGCTCAGAACAGGGCAGCGAGGCTGGCCCTTAAATGTAAACGGAGAGCTAACATTAATAATATGCATGTACATCTCTCGTGGCTCAAGGTGGAGGAGAGATTGACTTCATCACTACTTGTTTTTGTAAGAAGCCTTGACATGCTGAATGCACCAAGGTTTCTGTTTAAACTACTAGCCCATAGCTCGGACACCCATGCATACCCCACAAGACATGCCACCAAAAGTCTCTCCACAAACCCCAAGTCGAGAACAGACTATGGGAGGCGCATAGTATTACATAGAGCCATGGCTACATGGAACTCTATTCCACATCAGGTAACTGATGCAAGCAGTAGAATCTGATTTAATAACAGATAAAAAATACACTATATGGAACAGAAGGGACTGTGAAGAGACACACACACAGGCACAGACACACATACACATGATAAGACAAAGACTCTATACACACGTATACATGGGATTTTGTATTGTAGATATGTGATTGTAGAGTAGTGGCCGGAGGGAACACAATGTGTTGTGAAAGGTGTTATGAAATGTAATGTCATGTAATATTAATAATTGTATATAACTGCCTTAATGTGGCTGGACCCCAGGAAGAGTAGCTGCATGCTGCCTTGGCAGCAGCTAATGGGGGTCCTTAATAAATACAATTACAAATACAAACTCGCTGTTGGCGAGTCTCCCCGCTTGTGCCATCAAACCCCTGCAACTTATCCAGAATGCTGCAGCCCGCCTGGTGTTCAACCTTCCCATGTTCTCCCATGTCACCCCGCTCCTCCACACACTCCACTGGCTTCCAGTCGAAGCTCACATCCACTACAAGACCATGGTACTTGCTGACGGAGCAGCAAGAGGAACTGCCCCTCCCTATATTCAGGCTATGCTTAAACACTACACCCCAACCCGAGTATTCTGTTCTGCCACCTCTGGTCTCCCGCTCAGCCCAGTCCAAGCTCTTCTCTGTCCTTTCACCCCAATGGTGGAACCAGCTTCCCCCTGAAGCTAGGACAGCAGAGTCCCTGCCCACCTTCCGAAAACATCTGAAACCTTACTTTTTCAAAGAGCATCTTGAATAATCTCACAGCACCCCCCACTTTGCTGATAGCTACTTTACTCAGGAAAAATGTGCTTACTCTGACTGTGATACTGTATGTGGTTGTCCCACCTAGCTATCTCAAGATGAAGGCATTAACTGTATATTGCTCTGGATAAGAGCGTCTGCTAAATAACTAAAATGTAAATGTATTCACAATCCCCTTCTCCAAATGGATTACTCATTTACCTAGCTCTTATCAATAGCTCTTATCAATTTATAAATTACAGCGCATGGAGAATGGGGTTATTTGTGTATCGGAAAAGAGAAAGTAGATGTTTTTTCACTTGGAACCGACAGGTTCACTCAACCTTATTCATGGTTTCATCACGCGTGAAGATGTTGCAATTATGAGGGAAATAAGTCGTGCTCAGAATACATTGTATCTGTAGACACACCTCTGCCACACCTCCATTTCTGTTATCTCCTCCCCAAACTAATACCTGCCTGGTCCATGTGTTTCCCCATGATTAAATTCAAGGTCAGAATACGCATAGAGAGAAAAGTGCATAACAAGGGAATTCAATTCCATTTACGTGCGGGTAACTCGGGTCTAATTTCCCCCCTTAATGAACAGAGATGTTCAATAAGATTATATGAGCAATAAGAAAACTATGCTTAAAAATGTTAGCTAGGCTAGAGTTTAGGGTTAGGGTTGGGAGTTAGTTTAAGGGGTTAAGGTTATGGTTAGTGGAAGGGTTAAGTAACTTGCTAAGTAGTTGCAAAGTAGCTAAAGAGTGAGGTTAAGTGGTTTTAAGGTTAGTGAACATGCTAAGTAGTTGCAAAATAGCAAGCAGTTGCAAAGTTTGTGATGAGATTCAAACACACAGCCTTCGGGTTGTTAGACGTTTGCGTTGTACGCCCACCCATCCACCCCAACCACAGCGCCTGGGGCTCTTCATTTCTGGCTTTAAGTGACCTTCTGTCTTATGTAACCATACCAAACGTAACATATCATACTAATTTGAGGGTCCTGTATTAAGTTTACTATGTTACGTCTAGTCTATGTGACTAGGATGCCTGGATGGGTCTGTTGGAGGATTACCTGAGCTGAACACTCTCTCCTCCCCTCCCACACCATTGAGGATCGGAGGACTGTCTAATGACAGAGAACACATTCTGAATAAACAATTCATGTAACAAAACATTTAGAACATTCCATGGAGTTTTGAAGAAAAGTCCACAGCTGTTAATTGTGAAGTCATGAGGGATTCCATTAGGGGAAGAACAGAAACTGGAACTGTTTGAGCTATTTGATTAATGAGGATCCTGCTGAACAAGTAAATGCTTGTTAGTTAGTTGGAGAAAACGCAATTAGGATGGAGAGATCCATGCATGAGGATGTAAACAGCCAATTTAAAAGTGTGGTGGTGTCAGACATGTTCTGAATTCATGGACATAGCTGCGTCTGAAATACCATCCTATTCCCTATATAGTGCACTACTTTTGACTGGGCCCATAGGGCTCTGGTCAAAAGTAATGCACTACGTAGGGAACAGAGTGCCATTTGGGACGCATACCATAATAACCTACTCTCCTGTGTACTAACACTGAACCAATGTCTCACAGAGTCAAAGCTCAACTTGAACTTTTGGTGAACTAGCCACATTTCAACAACACTGTGTTTGTTGTTCCATTAAGGGCCAAGTGGATGCATTCCTCCTCATTTCCCTGACTGTTTAGCTGCTACAGTATACACAGATAGATGGGCCTGAGGTGCCCTGGCTCTAACTAACTAATGTATTCTGTGCTTAGCTTTGTGTTTGTGTTTTGAATGGATAAACTAGGTGTTTAGACTAACGTTCTCAGAACTGAACCTGGGACTGTGAGAGACTTCTGCCTCTGTGAATCTCCCCGGAAGCATAAAAGATTCCCAAAAACAATGGTTAGGGTACGCACAGCGCCTGGGGCTCTTTTCACTGATAAATTCAGCATTATTACCACTTAATTACATTCAAATAGCAGTAAGTGCAAAGTCAATGATTGCTTTGATGAGAGAGGCTCTATCTGCCTCCGTTCCAACTAAGCGAGTGAGCGAGATGCGGCCCGCCGGGCAAAAACATATTGGAACCTCTTTTTTTGTTTGTCAGTCATCTTCCCGGATGAAACCAAGAACCCTCGCATCCACAAAAAGATTAGCCCAAATCCCCTTTGTCAACAGCGCCACATTTCATCTTGTCTGGCGGGTCTTTAGATAGCTCAACCCTGTCGACACACACATTACAGGCTGTTGTGTCACCATCTGCTCCAAAGATGCACATAGATTTATGCTGCTGTGTTTGTTTCGCCCTGGTGTCGACATGCCATAGACTTTGAGGAGGAGGGAAGGCATCTTTCTGTGTTTTCGAATAGAAGCTTTCCCCCGCTTTCTTTATCCACCTCCGTGCATGTTCACAGGAATATTCCCTTCATCCCTACACTGTTCTATCACTGTGTAGGGGTGGTATAAGTGTATGGGGGCAGATTGTGAGTGTTGGAATGTTTTTTTCCCACTATTTTCTTATCCTTGTTACATGGATTCTAGTAATGTGTTTGGTTATGATGATAAATTACCAATACAGAGCAGTCCTATATTTGAGGCCTTTGATTGATATCTGCAATATCTTCCAACTGTGAATCCTCAAATACAGTAGCTCATATGATACACAGTGAGACATCAGTCACTGGTGGAAAAAACTTGATTGTTGCAATCTGTTGATGATAGTACTACTTCCTCTATCAGCCCTCATCCCTCTGTCTGAGTGGGTTTCATTCCAGCCAATGAAGACATAGACTGCTCCTCTTTCTTTAGTATCAAACACTTTCTCTTCTATTTTCCCCTCAGGTTAGTATAGATTTTTCCCATCCACTAACCTGTAATGCATGCCCATTTCCCTTAGAGAGGGACTTGAAGATGAAAATAAAAATGCTGGGTTCAATAATGAGATGTCTCGGGGCTAAAGTCTCTAGCCAGCAATCATACACACTTTTTTAGCTTGTGTCGTTTTTTTTTGCTTGTGTAGCTTTTTGTGATTTTGTGATTACAGGAAGATTAGTTGCACATTAAAGGCCCAGTTCAGTCAAAATTCTGTTTTACCCTGTGTTATATTGTACAACAGCTGATGAAACTAACACTTTTTAAAGTGTGAAAAGATTTGATCAGTGTTAACTCCTGGTAGTTGCTGGTTGAAAATGCAATCTAAACAGGACCTTCTAATCAACAGGTTTGCATGGGCGGGAGTTTCGGCTTGCCTGGTGACATCAGCAGGTGGTAAACTGGTGAATAGACTAATAAGACTAATAAGGGCTCAGACACGCCAATAGCGTTTGCTGGCTGAGAGTACTGCCGGCCTAGCACCTCTGGAAAGACTGCCGGACATTATTTGCGAACCAAGTGCGCACCGATTTTACATGTAGAATCTTGTACAAATGTCGGCAGTTAGATGTTTACAGCGGATGGTCCCTAAACACAGCGCGCTGAATAATAGGCCAACGAACACTCGATCCACATTCATAACGAAGAGAGTTCCAAACTGATCTGGCAATAACAGCGGGTTTTCACGTTTCAGTTTCAGACAAAATCTAGCAAAATTCTTGCTTAAGAAATAGATTTTTTTGTCCATTTTAATGAAAAACTATTACAGTAATACCCTTAATTGTTACCCATAAATGATTTAATGTTTACATAAAAACTGCTGCATTGGGCCTTAAGTCATGCTTCTATAGTTTGGAGTGTTGCTGCTCATGTTACATATTACTATTCTGAGGAATTGGATCAGAATAACTGAACTCAAAGAATATCAAAATGAAGTTGGTTTCAGAAGAACTATGCCAGCCAATGTAATAGCATGGTCAAAATACGGTTCAAAACCCCAAAATGTTGCAACTTTTTAAATCAGACAATTTAATCAACACGTTTGACCTGTAGAAATATCCTTTGTTTGACAGCTGTACGTTTGTCAAAAAAAAAAACTGACCCAATGCAGTAACTACAAATCTGTGTGTCCAGTAATGCAACATTGCCAAAATGTCCACTTAGGTCGTTTTTCCCTGACGTCTTCTCAAAACACATCAGGTGATTGATAATGTTGGCAGGTTGTCGCTCTTAAGTGCTGCTTGTGTTGACAATGGCTTCTTTGGCCTCGTTTCCGCTGTGCTTTTTAGATGAATTCATTGATGATTGACGACGGCGAGATGAAAAAAGGGAAACAAACGCAACAAAGTAAACTTATTCATCATTCGCCCTCTTCACCAACATGACAGTAAAATAATGAAAACAGAGTCGTCAAGCCTACAGGGAGGGATGTCATCATGGAGTCGAGGCAGAGGACAAAGAAGCATCAACCGAGGACATAGATGGTCTGACTGAATCCTCCCCCATTACCAGCTCCTATCTGTCTGTTTGATATTCAGAGGTATGCAGGGAGGAGATCTATGGGGTCTGACTAGCTAAAGTCTGAAGGGCATATCTCCTCCTTCCCATATCAAAGAGGTACTGTCTGTGTGCATCCCAAATGGCACCCTATGATATAGGGCCCTGGTCAAAAGTAGTGCACTATGTAGGGAATATAGGGTACATTTTGGGATGCGACCTCTTCTCTATCTGGTGAGGATGCTCCAGGGGTCGCCCAGTTAGCGGTATCACATGTCGCCTCCTAGCTGCTCTCACTCATTAGCCTGGCGCTACTTGTTAGCGTTCTGGCCCTTTCTCCTTCATTAAGAGAGAGGCAGCAGGCTGACTGAAGCTGAGTGGTGGGGGACGTGTTTGTGTGCATGCATGTGTGCGTGCATGTAAGAGAGAGAGAGACAGAAAGTGAAAGAATGAGAGAGAGGGAGAGGGAAATAAAGAAAGATAGAGAGAGAGAGTTTGTGGTTGAGGTAGACACCAGTCACATCACAGGTGGGCTGGAGCTGGCAGTCTTCCCGATGCAAATTCTTTTTCCTGTGTTTGTGAGACATGGTTAGTGGTTAGGGTGGCTAGGCTAGAGAGAAATCACAAATTAAAGTTTTACCTGCAGCCTGCAGGTCCCTTCTAGCAGGGAATGATGAAGGAATTTACAAACCAAGGTGGACATTGGAGGAATCTGTGGAAACCTGTAACACTAGTTCCATCTAGTGGTTGAACTGATAACTGCAGTTCTTAACACACGGCACTCCAAGCAGATAAGGGTCAGATGGATAACACACTTGCTTATCATCTAGAATATTATGACTACGAAAATCTAGGTAAAAACTATTATGAATTATGAATAATCAACGTGATGTGTCTTCAACAACAGAGCGTAGGTCTAGTTTAAGAATTGTCGTTGATTCAAATTGAACAAACTACTTCCTTCCTTACTCTCCAATTCCTCATTTGTGTATATTCTGAGAGCCTTCCTGTATTTTATTTAGTTTTTAACTTAGACTTCCAGTAAAAAAAAAATGACACCACTCAGAGTGAACTCAGATCATTAGCCTTAATGCTAGTATATCCAGTCCCCAAGGACCCCACCATCATATCTGCTTCCCTCCTGTCTTCTCTACACTACACAACATGTTATGATTTTTAATGAATGATGTGTCTATGACAAAGGTATATTTTTAGGTCTGGTTAATGTTTGCTCCTCTCTCTCTCTCTCTCTCTCTCGCTCTCTCTCTCGCTCTCTCTCTCTCTCTCTCTCACATCAGTCTCCCCAGGAGACTCATTTGGATGGATATGTTACAATTTGAGGCATTCCTTTCTTTCCTTTTCTCGTTCTCTTTTTCTATCCCTAATTTATTCCAGTGGAATCTGAATCCATTTTTCTGTTTCTTTTTTGGGCAAGATTTTTTGTGATTTTTTTAAACCCACAACATGGTGACGAGAAGATTGATCAAACTCTAGAGTTCTTGGGTTACACAGACGTAGTTAAACAGATTTACTAATATTGTTGCCTAATGGGCTGATGATATTATATGACATCGCTCATTTTCTGTTTAGAATAGTTAGTTATACAATGAGAATGAAGAACCTTACATGTATCTGTGTGTGTGTGGGGGGGGGGGGTATTTCGGTATTTCTAGTGCCATCACATTGACAACTCACTAGTCTTTCTGTGTGAGAGTGTTCTCTCTTCCCCCCCCCCAGCATGTGGGTGAACAAGATGTAAGTCACCAGAATCCTCCACTCTCTCCTGTGGATTTCCAAAGAATCTTTACTCTCTGCTTCCTAATGTGCAGTAGGGGAAGTGAGTGTTTGATTCAACTTACTTTGATTATTTTCTATCAGTCACATTTCTTTGACAATTGAAACAGTGAGGTAGGTTGTCTGTGGCAGGTGAATCTGGGGAGAGATATAGCTTCATACTCCAGCTGGCATTCTGCCTGAGGGGATGTGATGTAACTGTTAACAGTTTGCATGAGAGAGAGAGAGAGAGAGAGAGAGAGAGAGAGAGAGAGAGAGAGAGAGAGAGAGAGAGAGAGAGAGAGAGAGAGAGAGAGAGAGAGAGAGAGAGAGAGAGAGAGAGAGAGAGAGAGAGAGAGAGAGAGAGAGAGAGAGAGAGAGAGAGAGAGAGAGAGAGAGAGAGAGAGAGAGAGAGAGAGAGAGAGAGAGAGAGAGAGAGAGAGGTCTTAATTACAGCCTGGCTGGTGAGAATTGCGTGCATTACTGTAAATGCACGTTGAGCCTATTGGCAGAGGTACCTTCGGGGTACTGTTGAACTCTTGGAAACAGACAGATTTGATTATGACATCATTTGCATAGCGCCCCCAGTCTCTGCGTGTACACACACACAGCTCTTATTAAGTTTCATGAAGAGAATCTGGCGAGGGGAGGCCAACATTACTGCATGGCACTGGACTATGAAACTATGAAAACCACACAGCTACTTATTACATGGGGGAGATCCCATCTGATGTTTGGTTATGATAATACATTACATTAGGCTCTCAAATGCTGCAAAGAAAGCAATGGTCCTCAGGCAAACACAACGGGGCTTTTCATTTGCCATGCAGCTGTTTGATTGTTTGTGATGATAGGCTTTGTTTGAGAAACGGGTTGATACTGTAGCAGTGGATATGTCACTCAAAAACAGTCAGCTAGACTACGTAAGCCCTAGAAGTGACACTCTTATAGAGATCCTCAAAGACAAATGCTAAGTAATTTCTTGTGTGTCTACTACGAGTTCGTTAACCTAAAGGCTGTATATCACAACCTACGCACACTCCCTGTCTCTCTCTTTCACTCTCCTGGCTATCTGTCATACTCCAGAGCCCTGAGCGTGTGTTAGTGTATAAGTGTTCGACGCAGGGTAAATCACTAAGGCTTGTGTCCCAAATGGCACCCTATTCCGTACATAGCGCACTACTATTGACAAGAGGCCCTGGTTAAAAGTAGTGCACTATACAGGGAATAAGGTGTCATTTGGGACACAAACTCTTACTGCTGGGTGTTTATTTAACATAGTCCTTTATGAGGGCTCAGGCTCCGCTCACTTACCCCCAACAACACCTTGACCCCCTGACCTTGACCCCCTGATCAGTAAATCCACCATTGGTTACGTCCCAAATGGCACCCTATCCCATATATCATGCACTAATTTTGAACCAGACTCCTATGGGCACGCTAAATCTCTGTGCCTTATTTAATTTCCTGACCCATGATCTGAGAGGGTGAAGAGGGATGAGGAGGAGGGGGAGGGGGATTAGGGTGAGGGGGGAAAAAAGAGGGTGTGAGGGTTGAGGAGGGGTGAGCGTTGAGGAGGAGAGAGTTGAGAGGGGAGGAGGGGTGAGGAGAGAGAGGGGCGTGAGCTTTGGTGGGAAGGAGGAAGGAGGGGAACGAAGGGGTGAGAAATGGTGATGCAGGAGGGGCGAGGAGGGGTGAGGCAGGAGTTTCCCAGTGACACGCCTCTGGTTCTTGTCATAATTTATTACCGGCCATTTTTCTGGGGCGGTGGCGTTTACAGCAGCTGCCAGAGTGGTGACTGGCAAAGCTACACAGTATTATCAGGAGGATTGTTTTGCATATATTACAGGGTTAAGTGCAAACCAATCTGGTTTATCCAAACACAGCAATCCAAACAGAGCAGGCCCGGAGACTGATGAGTAACACACACTGCTAGTTATGGCCCTCCTCTCCTTACTGCCTGTTCCTCACGATTGATTGGTCCTGATTGGTTGTAGAACATAACACAGACTTTGATTATATTACAAACGTTCACGCATGGATTGACGCTCTGCAGATAGAACATAGGAGGAGCGGAGAGCCGGGGAGTGATCTTCAGAGTGCAAGGCCGATTTGCTGCAAGGACGCGTGGAGCGGAGAGCTAGAACAGAGTGATTATAATTGCTTGGTTTCCCAGGGAATGTGTACTGGTGAGGTGGAGCTTTGATTACATATCTACAGTTACGTTTTGTTTCTGCTTACCTGTGATGAACAGAGTGTGAGCGTGAGTAGTAGAGGTCCTCGTGGGCCCTGACCAATCCAACGACCCCACACAGGTTACCGTGGGTTCACCCCGCCCTCCCAACCATGTCACATGTCTGGAATGTGTTGTGTGTAGAGGTCCTCAGAGAGGTTCCAAACAGAACCTCAGAACGTCTCAGTGAAATTGTTTTGGCATTCTAAATGGAACACCTCCGTACGCAATCTAGAATGATCCCCCAGATGCCTCCGTTCTGTGTGTATCCCCGCAGTGTGTTTAACGAGAGGGGAGGCCTCTGTGGTCTGAGCCGGCCCAGAGGAAGAGAGAGAGAGGGGTAGAAAGACCTAATCCAAGCAGGGCCCAGGGCCAGGGCTGATTTCCCACATAGACCATCAGGTTAAGTTACAGATTCAAAAGACAGGATCACCTCTTATATCACTTGGCCTTTTTTTCCTTTCGACTGCAAATGTTTGGGTTTTAGCATGCGTAATCCCACAAGCAATAACAACCCTCTCGCATTACTGTCTCTACGAGAAGTGGAGGGGATGCTGGAGGGAAGAAAGGAGGGTGGACACGCATTACACACACACACCATGCCATCGTCTTGAAAATTACCCATCATGCAGAGGGACAGGAAGGATTTTTTTTCAGCTCCGCTTCCAGGCCAAGGTCGAGAACTGATGTTAATTCAGCGGCAGAGGTCGCATCCTCTCGTCTACCCGCTCGACCACCCCCTCCATCCCTCCATTTGCATGAGAACAGACAAACCTCTCACTCCTGCAATGTCCATAGGGATGCTGGGAAGGCAGTGTGGTGTGGTGCGACACGGCGTAGCTCCGTGTTTTGTCATGCCTACCCGCAGAGCTGTCATGAGGAAAGAAACAGCGTGACCATGTTGATTAGGGTAACCTTTTGGGCAGGGAGTGGAAATATGCTGTCAGCTCACTACAAAAATACATAAGCAATCACATTCAATTACTCACTTAGCAAAGGTAGATTAGTTGGAGGTGGCTGCCAACACTGTGGCTTTTCTGAGGTCAGCTGGAATCACTGTAATCAGACGAGTTCGGGCGCTGGCGCTATATCACTTTCTACCC
The DNA here is from genome assembly GCF_016432855.1 of Salvelinus namaycush. Lineage (NCBI taxonomy): Eukaryota > Metazoa > Chordata > Actinopteri > Salmoniformes > Salmonidae > Salvelinus > Salvelinus namaycush. The sequence continues at coordinate 35,301,808 of NC_052321.1, forward strand.
CTTCTTCGTTCCCTCCTTCCATCCTCCCTCCTCCGCTTATCCTCTCGTCCATCTATACCCGGAGCCCTCAATACCCTCTGATTCAACTCGCCTGAAAACATCCACAAATATTTACACTTCAGCGTTTTCTCCCTTTAAGTCTAATGTGAATTTCATAGTTCAGGAAACATCACACAGGTTTGTCGGCTCTTGATATTCTGTGTGTGTGTGTGTGTGTGTGTGTGTGTGCGTGTGTGTGTGTGTGTGTGTGTGTGTGTGTGTGTGTGTGTGTGTGTGTGTGTGTGTGTGTGTGTGTGTGTGTGTGTGTGTGTGTGTGTGTGTGTGTGTGTGTGTGTGTGTGTGTGTCAAATCTCACTTCATGTGCACATAATGAAGCAAAACTCATGAACACCCACACGGGGAGGGCCCTATATCAGCAGATGTGGAAGTGTGAACCCTCCCCTGACCATGAATCACAAATCACAGAGAGGTCCTTGCGTTAAACTCCCGCCACCCACAACTGATCTCTTCCTCTGCCCTTCGACTCACATACACACATACACCTGATCTCCACTGGACTCTCAACCTCTCCGGGGTTCCCGTCTGACATTCCCAACCCTTCCTGTTCCCGAGCCCTCCAACGCTACCCTGTTCCAAAAGGGATCAAATCTGTTAATGCCTGACAGGGCCTGTAAACTAGCTGTCCATCACTGGGCCTGGCTGACGGCTGTTATGACTGCAGTGAGGTGATGTGGTGCTCCGCTTTCGTTGCAGCCAAGACCGACTCTCTAACAGACAGACTCACAGAGACGATGCTGCTATGATTACCGTGGCTTTGACTTCATATACATGGTATGTGTCCCAAATGGTATCCTTTTCCCTATTTGGGCCAATATGGGCCCAGGTCAAAGTAGTGCACTACATAGGGAATAGGGTGTCATTTGGGATGCTTCCATGTTGGTTTTATGGGGAATTGGAAAGAAGGAAAGGGGGTATTAGATACTGTAGATATCACTAGACAGGATATGAATCAAGAGAATGTCAGTGTGTATGGCATCATATTCCCTATGTAGCACACTGCTTTTGACCAGAACTTTATGGGCCCTGGTCAAAAATAGTGCACTATATAGGGAATATGGTGCCATTTGGGACACAAAATGAGACAGAGGTTGTGTAAATGCTATCTCAGCTATTTGAGATGTTTTTTACAGTAATTGTCTGTCTCAGCAATTTAGATCGTTTTTACCTCAGAGATTGGAGGTTGAGACGTATGATGACGGCATGGTTTTGATTTAGGAGATTTCTCCGAAATTGAAAAATATCTTATATTATTATGCATCAACATATCAAATTATTACGTACATTTTGAAAACATAGGAGCTTTTTATAAATTCACTTTGTTGTAGAACAACAGCTTTGTTTATAATAAAATTATATGAATTGATGGTAAATAACTACATAATCATCTGACTGATTTAAAATGTATCAATGATCAGTTTCATTAATAAGTCAGAATGTGACTTTTCTTCATTGACCCAAAAGCATTGATTGGCTTTATCCATGTTGTTACATCTCTGGCCCACAAGGGGCAGCTCCAACACAGCTATTCACTGTGCATCATCTCATGCGTCCAAAATGACACCCTTTTTTTTAAGGACACCCTATTTGTAGTGGACTATTTTTGACCAGGGTCCATAGGCTTCTGTTCAAAATGTGTGTACTATAACGGGAAAAGGGTGCCATTTGGAACTTAAAATAAGTGTTCCTTCTATACTTAAGAATTCCTGTTACAGTGCCAGAGACGCTGGCCATTGCTCTTCTAAAGAAGATTTGATATTCTTAGTGGTTTTAGGCTGCGTTTACACAGGCAGACCAATTTTGATAATTTTTTCCACTAATTGGTCTTTTGACCAATCACATCAGCTCTTTTCACATTAGATCTTTCGTAGAGCTGATCTGATTGAGAGAAAAAAATCAGAATTGGGCTGTGTAAACGCAGCCATGTTGGCGTGGAATATTTAGGACAATGAGTTTTTCCTTACCGTGTGACTATATGGCAATAATCTATAACTATGGCCGAGATTTGCAGAGAGTTTTCCCTGTTCTGGCCCACACAGTCATGAAAAAACTGGCCGTAAGTATAGTAACTCTGAGGAAACAATATAAAAACATGTATATTACAATGTACAGCATCATACTCATGTCACTAACTGTTTATAGCCCAGGTTAGCCCTGTGAACCACAAGGCCAAGGGGAGGCAGGCAAATCTAATGCAACAGTCAATTGGAGTCTACTCCCTGCGTGTCGGTACTAGCCCACCACAGCTGTTCCTGGGTGGACTGGACGACCTCTCTCTCGCTGCATTTACATCTCCAGGGGAAACCAATGACGGCTGGGATGAAAGATACACTACATGACCAAAAGTATGTGGACACCTGCTTGTCGGAATAACTCATTCCAAAATAACGCGCTTCAGCACTTGGCGGTCCCGTTCTGTGAGCTTGTGTGGCCTACCACTTAACGGCTGAGCCGTTGTTGCTCCTAGATGTTTCCACTTCACAATAACAGCACTTACAGTTGACCAGGGCAGCTCTAGTAGGGAAGAAATTTGACAAACTGACTTGTTGAAAAGGTGGCATCCTATGACGGGGCCACATTGAAAGTCACTGAGCTCTTCAGTAGGGTCAATATTTGTCTATGGAGATTGCATGGCTGTGTGCTCAGTTTTATACAGCTGTCAGCAACGGGTGTGGCTGAAATAGACGCATTCACTCATTTGAAGGGGTGTCCACATACTTTTGTAAATATATTGTAGCAATGTTAAATGCTGCTCCTCGCTCCAAAAAATAAGATATCTTGTATGTTTGTCATTATGTGATGATGCGCTATTAATCATATACAGTAAATGTTTTTGATCATATTAATTTATTTTTTTTAGGGAAGTCAAGTCAGATAAAAAAAAATGATGTTTGTGGATTTTGGAAGTGTTTGCAGAATACACTGTTTTTCCTCATGTCCATATGAACAGACATATCTGACATGCACACTCAAAATGATTGAGGCTTGGAGAATCAAACATAGAAAATGACAGTAGCCTTTTAACATACAAGGGTACATGCTATTATGTTTTATTATACTGATGAATCTCCATGTAAAGTTAGTGTTTCAATGTTCCAACGCTCAAGGTAGCGTTTAGTTTAGAAATCTTCTACATATGACCTGTGTGCACCATGTAATTTACCGGCCAAAAAAAGCATTTACATTACTTACTTTCTGGCCGGTAGAAAAAATGTTCATGCAATCATTTGTTTTCAGTTCCCTCAGCATTTGATATAAACCACAGGCTAGTTTGAATTTAAGTATATAAATGGGCTTAATAGTATTTAGAGGAAAAACACAGATTAATCAGATGTGGACATGTTTATTATGTTCTACTGTGTTTTAGTCCAGGAGCGGCTATTATCTGATAGCAGACAGCCTGTGTGTGTGTGTGTGTGTGTGTGTGTGTGTGTGTGTGTGTGTGTGTGTGTGTGTGTGTGTGTGTGTGTGTGTGTGTGTGTGTGTGTGTGTGTGTGTGTGTGTGTGTGTGTGTGTGTGTGTGTGTGTGTGTGTGTGTGTGTGTGCGTGTGTACATGTTTTTCTGCCTTATCAGGACCAGAATGTCCTGACAAGTCACCAGAATGTCCTGAAGGTAGGGAAACTAAACAAGACTTTTTCATGTCCTTATTTTGTTAAAATTCTATTTTAGGCTGTGTGTGTGTGTGTGTGTGTGTGTGTGTGTGTGTGTGTGTGTGTGTGTGTGTGTGTGTGTGTGTGTGTGTGTGTGTGTGTGTGTGTGTGTGTGTGTGTGTGTGTGTGTGTGTGTGTGTGTGTGTGTGTGTGTGCATGAGTGTGTGTGTGTGCATGAGTGTGCATGAGTGTGTGCGTATGTGTGGTTGGATGGAGAGAAGAGAGGTCATTCTGTTTTACTTGTGATTTATCCTTCATAATTTCCCAGGACCATAGTTCTGTTGTTGATACAGAGTATCATTTTGATTCATGATCTGAGTAAATAGCGAGCGATTTGCCCTGAAAGAACAAAACACAGACCCTCACATCACTTGCTCATTAATCCACACATTGTTTTATTTACTCCTAGCTCACTCAGCGACCGTGAGGAGAGAGGGACGGGAGAGGGAGGTGGGAGGAGGGGGCGGGTGTGTAGGGGAGATGTTGTGGGATGAAAAACAACCATTCTACTGTCAGGCCTTTAGTGGAGCTGGCAGTTGGTGGGACGCTGGAGGGGAGAGAGAGAGGGGGGAGGGTTACATTGTATAGTGACATAAATATGCCGGCCTAAGCACTACACAGACGTACGTACATAGTAGTGGTTTGTGTCGAGTTGATGGTTGATGGTTCTATGTCTGGATAATGTTGCAGGCCCCACACTACACTATAATGTTGTGTGTGTGTGTGTGTGTATATATATATATAGCTGGTCCTGTGCCAGCTACACTCACGGGTTTTAACTTGGGGTGAAGACTTTATGCCAGGTTAAAGGGGCATGTACAAATACAACACCCTCTAAACATGAGCCTGGCTTCACCCCACCCCCTCAGTCATCCCCCTCTTATCCTCTCAACTCACCCCAGCACATACCTCTAATCCCCCAATTCTCCTCCTCTTTCTCCTGCACCACCCTCCCCGTCTCACCACCATACCCCACTAACCCCCTTTTTACCCCACATTGCCTTGTCCTCACTCAAGTCAATGTCCTCTCCTCTGACTCCCCACACACTCCCCCTAAATCCACCCCCCCTCTTCACCTCCCTCCAACACTCCCCCACTGACCTCCCTCATCCGTCCTTGCCTCCCTGCTCCCCAGGTCCTGTGGGTGGCTGAGTTCAACCCACGGTGGTAATCAGTGGTCAGACCTCAGCCCCTAGCTGTGTATACTAGAACCTTCCTCATCTCCCTCCCTCGGCCCCTAGCTGTGTATACTAGTCCCTTCCCCATCTCCTGCCTGTCTGCCCGGGCCCCACCACACACCCCAATTACCCAGCATTCAGCATGAATAGGGGCAGAAAAGCACACACTAGGTAGAGGTATACCTCATCCAAATTACTCATGTGTGTTTGGTTTGGCGTGTGGTGGCCACAGCAAAAAACATTATGCTCTCTCTCTCTCACTCTATCTCTCTATTTCTCTCTTTCTCTCACTCTATCTCTCTCATTCTCTTGGTCTCTATCTCTCTCACTCTCTCTTTCTCTCTCTCTCTTTCTCTCTCTGCCCCTCTCTATCTCTTTTCCCCTCTCTCTCTCTAAGGTCTTTAAGACTAACAGAATAGCCCCTGATTTCTGAACCTCGTTGGCTCAGAGGGGAGTTGTCTCAAACTTTACGAGCACCACGTTCACCTTTGAGATAAGTGAACGCTGGCAGCGGTTGGTTAGGATTGACCTGCTGGCTCCCAGATTTAAAGCTCCTTAGCGGTTTAGCAGGGGGCCTGCTGACTAATAGAAGTCAGTCGATGACGGGTGTGCTGCGATGTGTGTGGTGACAGGCAATGTAATTACACGGCTGGTCAGAGAGAACATTACAGTAGTTAAGAGCTTTCAGGCGCTAAACTCAGCTATAAAAGGATCCTTACAATTAAGTATTTGTTTATCATCTCCAATGGTGGCATTGTGTGTGTGTGTGTGTGTGTGTGTGTGTGTGTGTGTGTGTGTGTGTGTGTGTGTGTGTGTGTGTGTGTGTGTGTGTGTGTGTGTGTGTGTGTGTGTGTGTGTGTGTGTGTGTGTGTGTGTGTGTGTGTGTGTGTGTGTGTGTGTGTGTGTGTGTGTGTGTGTGTGCGCTCAGCCCTAATCTAGCCTTAAGGCAAAGGTGATTCTGAAAGGAACGGGCCTTTTCAGCCGGCTGAGAGAGGGAGAGGGGGAGGGAGAGAGGGGGAGCGAGACAGAGAGCGAGAGAGGGGGAGAGAGAGAGAGAGCGAGAGAGGGGGAGAGAGAGCGAGACAGAGAGCGAGACAGAGAGTGAGCGAGAGAGAGAGTCCAGCACAAAACAAAAACAAACACCAAACCACACGTCATCCCAGTGAAATATGGTAATAATATAGTAGAAAGTTTACATTTGTAAAAATATGCATTATTTGTCTTAACTTTCATTCGGAGGTCCTGCCTGCCATGATGAGGCCATTTTACAGTACATGTATATGTCTATGGAAGTGGACCACAGAGCAGGCCAACACCCTTGTCTATCTTTCGACCGACCAGGGAATCCACCCAAGAGCTGTCAGTCCAGAGGCCAAATCACCCAGCACTATGACTCTCCAGACCCCATGTACTAATAACATTATTCAGAGAGCTGGGGCCCTCAGGGCTGATACAGTATGATACGGAGAGTATATACATCAGCTTTCAACATCACAGGGTAGAGAGAAAGGCTTATGTAAGAGAAAATTGTCCACAGAACGGCTGGACCCGAGAGCCAGAGAGCCTAGCTCTCACTTCAAAACATAGCGACACTTCTGAGGGAAAAATAGAAAATAAAGAGAGAGGTTTAAGTTAACTCAATACCCAATTTTTCTTGGACTCCACCTATATTTTTGCAAGTGCCGGGAACGATGCATAAAAGAGGTCCAAAAAAAATGATAGTTTCAGAGAAAAAAATTGCATTAAATTTGTGAAATAGAAAATTACTGCTCATGAAAAAAAGCATTGATTAATGACTGTGGCTGGCCTTGTGTTTTGTATATTTCACTGGCGCCCTGCACTGCAACACTTTATAAATCACAGCTGGACATACTGTATAAGGGATTATTAGGAATACGTGGTGTGTTTCATGGTCTATATTATGGCCAAATCTTTAAGTACCTGCTCTGGACCTCCTGTAATCTGTTTTAAACAGTCACTTTAGGAGTCCTGTAGTTATTTTCCCCATATTAAATCTATCTCTGGAAATACTCAACCAGATAGTACCTATCACAGAATTAAATATAACTTAAATATAACAGAATTATAGGATCTTTTTAGTACCTATCTTGGAAAAGTTGGTGGGTTGGAAAATCTAACTGACCACTTGGAAATTTGATCAGAATAATTATGCCCTAGATTGAATTATTAAAATTAGATTTAAAACATAATGATTCGTTTAGGGATTAATATAGTAAATACAGGAAATGTTACTTGATGATAGTCTTAGATTATGTAGCAGTAAAATACTGAAGCTAATGACAATCATTAGCAAGATACAATCATAAAGATGAAACCATTGTTGCACACATTGCTTAAATGATTATAGTTATCCCAAAGGACTAATAAAATGTTCACATAATGTAGACTTTAGGAATTTCCATATTTCTATCTAGGGATTAAAATGTGTTCAGAATCATTCAAAGGATTCCACATATTAGATGATGGCGGAAAATAAAATCTGAACTCTCCAATACAATGCCTGTATATTTATTGCTATCACACTGTTCTTCCAAAATATAGAGAAATATAATGTGTACCAGTTGCCATCCACACTGATTTTAAATGACAGTATCAAAACGTGATAGGTACTTTCACTGCACTCTGATATATACTGTACTTTCAATCTACACTGATAAAAAATCCATATCTGTCATCTTTAGACCAAATAATATTCCTATATTGTGTCTATGTATCTTCTATTACCTTTAAATACCTCATCTACAAACTGAGATGCAAAACAGCCTGGTGTAGACGCAGGGCACACAGCATGGGAACCCGTTTACATTACCCTCATATCAAATCCCAGCTTGCCCCTTTAAAAAGAAATCAATGCATTTCAATATAAATCAACGTCAGTACCTGCTATGCCAAACCAGCACATGGGTAAAATTGAGGATTGTGGAGGGTCTGTCGGTGTATATATCATGATTTTATATGGTGTCATTTCCATGAGGTAATGACAGGGGTTAATATATTTGATTTGTGTGGCGTGAACGTGTGTGGGTCTGGGGGTTCTGTAAGGAGTAGGGACACACCGTGTGATCAACACTCTTAGAAAGAATACCCCTTTTTGGTTCCAGGTAGAACTTTTTGGGGTTCCATGTAGAAAACACTGGGGAAAGGGTTCTATATGGAGCCCAATAGGGTTCTACCCAGGCCCGACTCTATGATGACATGCCTGAGGGGGGCATTTTAAGTCACAACTAGAAATGTTTTTGAGCCCTATAAAAACAAGATAGATTGGTCCTACTGCTGTTCAAATGTACAATTACGTATCTGAAATGTAGCCATACACATCAACAAACGTTGTTTTATATAATAACACAAGAAAGATATGTGCCACGCTGCAACAGACAAGCGTATCCGAAATGCAGCCGTAGCTGCCGTAGGCCTATACATAATTTGCGTCTACCAACACGCACAACTCGACGCCCTACCTGGAACCAAAAAATTGTTATTTAAAGGGTTCCCGTATGGGGTTCAGGTTCTAGATGGCACTTTTTTTTCTATATATGTGGGATCTTAATTTGAACCAGGTAGCTACAGCAGGAAAATAATAATGCAGCAACAGGAAATGAGAATTTTTATGTGAATTATTTTGTGGATTAGAATGAATTTACATTTTTTTTGTAGGGGCTGATACATTTTTCGTTAGGGCAAATCAAGTCTGAAATTTGAAAGTGGAAATTACAAACCTTAGAAGTCTTATTAAACCTTGAATACACTAGACAAAAGTTTGCATTTCCTGCCATGAAGGAAAATCCCTGCAACAACAGGATGATCAAGTTAAGATACAGCATCTGTAAGAGTGTACAGAAAGGTCAAAACAATTATGACTGCCTATGACGGATATTATAATGTCGTTTGTAGCTGTAAGACAAATACTACAATGTCTTAGCATTAGGGGGCTATAGTAAAGAGATACCGAAATGTGAGCTTTGAAGCAGCTCCTCATAGCATTTTACCATCTTGCTGTATAAGCTCATAGAAATCATACCATACCGTAAACCATTTTTAAAAGTCAAGTGGAGCTGTTTTTTTGTGAAGGGTGATTTGACCTTGGAAGACGGAAAATATAAATCTCTAACTCAAAATTCCATGACCTAGCATTGCTGTTAAGTATGGTATTGAAATGTAAATCGGGGATGCATTTCTGATCAGTTTTACAATGTTTCATTGTAGGCCTATGGAAATAAGCACTGCACTTTTCAACGCTAGGCATATATAGATATAATATAACACAATTAGGACTAACATCAATACACCAATAATAATTGGTATTTGGTAATACACCAAAACGTAAAATAAGTGAGTAACACCATTTAACAACGTAAAAATGCAACGCCTTTCCATGTACACTAGTTGACACTGTTAGATATTAGGGCTGGTGTAGACATGGGGGAATTAAGATAAATGTTATAAATTGTGTATGACATAGACATACTGATTAGCTTTGACTATCACTAACATGCAACATGGAAAACTGTTTGAATCAGGTATGTAAATCGCTTTGAATTACAAATTAAAGAGGCAATTCGGGATTTGTACATACATTTTTTACACTCCCAGCATGTTGTGGGGCTGAAGTTTAATTCGTTATTTTATTTTATTCAAAATAATTCACCATCGAATTTGATTACCAGCCCTCCCACATGACCGGTATGATGAGCTACCTCTGGTGTGTACGACAATGCTTCTGTATTGCAATGGATCTCCCTTATTCTGTGTGAGAAAACATTACTTGAGAAGCTGACCCATCATTTGGGGCGGCAGGTAGCCTAGTGTCTAACAGTGTCAACTAGTGTACATGGAAAGGCGTTGCATTTCTACGTTGTTATATGGTGTTACTCACTTATTTTACGTTTTGGTGTATTACCAAATACAAATTATTTTTGGTGTATTACCATTGATGTTAGTCCTAATTGTGAGCGTTGGACTTGTAACCAAAAGGTTGCAAGATCGAATCCCTGAGCTGAGAAGGTAAAAATCTGTCGTTCTGCCCCAGAACAAGGCAGTTAACCCACTGTTCCTAGGCCGTCATTGAAAATAAGAATTTGTTCTTAACTGACTTGCCTAGTTAAATACAGATAAAATTTGTACAATATCTTGTCTAAAACGGTTGATTATTTACTTTTAGTGAGTTATGTAGGATATTTAATCTCGTCTGAGGTGAATTTAGGTTGGTAGTTTTGGGATTCATTCCTGATCAAATTGTTAGTTATTCGAACACCTGTGAATTGACAGAAAAAGTAGATATATCAATTGGTGGTGTAGTTCACTGGAACATAACTACCGTTATCATTAGGCTACAAAGACAAGTGTTGGTTTGTCAAATTCATGAAAAAGGCAACAAAAGAAACATATAGCCTATGTTATGAATATTCTTTTGATGACACACCTGTTGTTTTGAGTATGTTGGTGATATACTCATCTTTGCTGTTGTAAACGAAATAATGTGTGCTTTTGATAATCATTGTTGATACATTTAATTAAAGGGGACAAAAACAGCTCGTGAACAGTTTTAGTATTCAAAAATATATATTTTCTCGGGGTATACTTTGCCACATCCAAGGTTTCATTTGTGCGCATGGATCGAAAATAATTGAATGTGTTTTCTACCAATACGACACCTTCTAGTAAATGTTATAAGAAGACTAGAAGCTCCATATTAACTGTACCATTTATGACTTCTCCGTGAAATAACCTACTACTATGCAAGCATTATTTCCACGCAAAAAGGGTGTCTTTTGCAGTGCGTCTGTTTTTCAATTGACTTGCATCTGGGAAACAACCAACTTTAGCCTAATGTAAATCTATAGCATTTTAATTTCTAAAATGACTAGATAATATTATTATAAATATAAAAAGACATTCATTGAAAAGAGACAAACGAAATAGAGATGATTCAGATATGATTTAATGTATATTCATTCTTACTGTAATTATCGTTAATTGCAACATGTAGACAAAACGTTTCAGTCAAATCCCCAAACACACCTGTAGGTATAGTAAAGAGTTGACAAATATACTTTCGTCCATTTATCTTATAAAGGTTGCCCCAGTCTAGTAAGCTCTAAAATATATTCTCCCATTGATGTAGTTTCAGAATATTCTTTGCAGTAAATCGTGATGATGAATAGACAACGCAAGTATAATAAAACAATATCAGATTTATAACATTTAGTAATATCCATATGAGATGTCATGTCAGATCGCAAAGTATTGAGACACGCCAGAAAATTGGTCCAGGCTCCTTGCACACCACATCTTCGAGATGGTATGCATAACATTAAACTTTAAATTAAATATAAATAGCCTACCAAATAGCAATAATAAAAGTAATATTTACTATACAACTGTGCAACATCATGGCAACACATTTCATTACTTCAGTCCACATGACATTTACACTATGTACAAAAAGTCAAAATCTTGTATGTATTGGTGTGGATGTGCAAGATTTGCGCATATATGCAACCAACGGTCTTTTCTCGTTTTGCGTTAGACCAATATCAGCTGTCAGAATCCACGTCGCTTTTGCTTTCCTCGGTTTTCTCTGTGGGTATTTTCGTCGATTTGTTCCATTTCTGTGAGTTTTCAGATTCTTCCGAGGACGACCTTTTCTGCCTTCTCCATTTCGCTCGTCTGTTTTTGAACCACACCTATGCGAAAATAAAAGATACAATATTTGTAATTTGTATGAAATATTTGTTAGACCGTGGTGTAGAGTAATTGTAAGGTAATTTGGGTTTAATCGAATATATTTTTGGCACTAGAAAGACGTGAACGATTGCTATTACTATGTGCGTATAACGCTTGGATAGAATGTGTCCTTTCACGTAGGCCTATGAGCGTAATTTGTTACAAGGTGCAACGAACGTTCTGTGTTGATACCCATATTTTTTTTATTCAATAATGGAGAGATTATTCACAGATATTCTGAAAATGATCGCAGACTAATGTGTATAGGGAGATGGAGCGCCAGCAACACTGGCCGGTGCATGCACTCACCTCGACCTTCTCCTCCCGTAGATGCACTTTCCGCGCGAGCTGTTCCCGTGTGCCGACGTCAGGGTACTTGGTCTCCTGAAAAAGGGTTTCCAGAGCTTCAAGCTGCTCGTCGGTGAAGATGGTCCGGTGTCTCCGCTTACGTCGGCAGTGGAGCTGGTTCAAGAGCTGGAGCTCGGTCCGAGACAAGGTGCCCACGTTCATATAGGACATCATCTGGTGCGGGACGGGAGAGATGAGCACGGAGCCCGTGCTGTCATAACCTGCATGAAGAAATAAATAAAGATTAGATTACATTAGGGGAAAAAATTCCTCAATGAGGCAATTAATTTCGCACCACACCCAATGGGCCTACAGACAAAATCACAAATTAACCAAACGAAAAAACAACTCAGCACTAACCCAAAAACAACACTTTTACACATGTATGACATAGCCTACTCATCCCATGTTCCCACCTACACAAAGTTTAGCATACAAACTATTTCAGTTAATACGTAAAAGTTCAACTGAATTAGAGGAGGCTATACCACAGATATGCTTATTAGATAGGCTATATAGGCACCAAAATGACTGTCTTTGTAATGTTGTGCAATGGGCGCATTTCTTAAGTTGACACACCAACCAATCTACAATATATCTACCATCCCCTATAAACATAACGTTTTAACGTTTAAGTGTCATTACCGACAGCGTTATATTGTCCATCACCAAAGGAACATGCAGCGTTTTTACATTTTAAAAAGGGTAACCTACCTGTTGGAATACATGGGCACTGTTGCGAGCCGAGGGTTGGGATAGCGCCGCAGCACGCAGGGCCATTGGGGCCCTGCAAATGCAGTTGTCCGTAATAATAGTTATTATATCCTATTCTAGTCCCGTTCACCGCCTGCATCCCCGGGGGAGAAGGTCCAGTTGCGTGCGAGTAGAGTCCATTGTAATCGGTAGCAGTGTAGATGGAATCCGTGAGGTTAGAGAACACCACTGGGGGATTCCGATGGAGGAGAACCGAGTCCTTGCAAGTGGGTCTCCCGGCCAGGATACTGTCGATACTGAACATACCAGCGGGCATCACCGATACGTGAAAAGGGAGATAAAATGCGTTGCTTTTTAAAAGTCCTAAATTCTGTGTAAGTCGGGAGAAAGTCCGTAAAAAGTTCCTAAATATGGGTCATAACATCGAGTTTGTTGACTTTGGCGTGTTTCTCTCGCGTTGGACCGACTCCGGTGGATGCGTTCAGACTGAGGCTTCACTAACTTGTTTTCGTGGTCCACTTGAACTCCAGCCCGATTATATGCTCGGCTGACGTCACCGACCAGTTGCGCCTGTGCTGGAGGAGCGGATGACAAACCGAGAGCAGAGATTGGCTGATTTTAAGTTTACCTCACAACGGTGTGAAAGGCACAGATATGTGTATTGAGAATTAATTCAATTAAGTTAATCCGTACTATTTGCAGACTTTTGAAACAAACCACCCAACTCAGTGCTATGTCAGCCGTGAGGGTTAATTGTAGGCTACAAGGTAAGCTAATCAGGTTAATTTCATTGTCCGCAAAAGGATTGGTAAACGTATTCCCTGTGAAATCATTAACGTTGTGTGTATTTGTGTGTGCACGTGTGTGTGTGTGACTCTAATCATCTTTTTCATTTTATTAACAGGCCCAAGTTTGACAACATCCACACGTCTCAAGGGTCTACCTTTTCTGTCACCAAAACCCAAAATAACCACCCCAAATAACACCATAATATAGATCCCTCCCTTCCATTCTACACACAATGAATAAAAATACAAATATAGGCCTATAACATTTAATCAAATATATTCCATTGCGTATGAGGCTCCGGATCTCAGTCTGTGTTGCTGCATGTTATTTGGGAAACAGTCGGTCTGACACGACCATCACAGAGCTCACCACGGGAGATAGTCGTGAAGAGATTATCTCTGTTTACTCCATCAGCGGGGCTATCTCGATGGGTAGGAAATCGTGCGTATTAACTTTAAACACCTCCGCTAACTACTCGTTCCATGAACATATTACTCTCGCTGTGATAAGATAACGGCCATTATCGCTTCTATTCTCAGCGTTAGAGAAAACTTATTACAATTACACGCCTAATCAAATGAAATGCAACGGTGGAAATGAGGCGAATGTTACTTCAGAGCGCATATTTCATTTAGTGAGAATGGACTGAGGAGCTGGGAACGTCTATTCTGAGTCCCTGGGTTATCCACTTCGGTTATAAAACGGGTTTTACATTCAGGAGAATGTTGATTGCATTCAAACTATCAGTGATTTTTGTTGTTGATAGACGTAGGAGTTAGGAGTGGTGCGGACACGATTCACCTAGAATATAAATATAATAATGAACATTGTACAGACAATTACGCCTATGTAGACAATGTAGACAATGTAGACGCCTATATAGACAAATGCTAAAATCATTTAGGTTAAATTAAACGGACCAGGTTAAATTAAATATCACATAAACCTCTTATCTTAGTTCAATGTATTGTATTGTTCATAAGATTTGATGGAATGTGTAAGACTTCATATAAATCAGTTTAAGCAATATGCCTACCAATGAGATTTTTACAAAATACAAACAATAAAACAAATGCAAATCCCTAAACATGAGTATAATTTACATTTCAGGTTAAAAACAGGCATAGGCCGTTTATGTTGATTTGCTCATATCAATTAGCCTAATTGATGAACACATCTGCAATATATATATATATTGATACCGGATGTTTATGCTATTGCACAAATTGTGTTATGCACACGCACAAATTATGTTTAAGGTTGATTGGAGTTGAAAGAAGCACAGTCTTAAAATGTGCAGACTAATATTACTTCATGGACATATGATTTTAGGCATCACACTTGGGACGAATTACAACCACGTTCATAAATGATTGTACGTGAACGAGACGATCATGGCATGGTTTTCCTGCCTAAACATTCAGTCGAAGATAACGATACGAAAAATAGCAGTTCTTGATCAAATAGCTTAGACTAACCTTGTACCATCCAAAAATGATCACAAAACAATTCTGGAAAACAAAACATCTAAAAAGTATATTTCCAAGTAGGGGCAAAGATTTTTTGACGTCAAAGTTCTCAGAGGAATGGAAGTTCAATTATCCCACTTAATTATCTTCTTTTAACGGTATGAGCTTCGGACTATCATTCCGAGGTAAGAATAGTGTTTTGTCGAATAAATAACTTGCATGTAGGCTATGTGTATAAAGAAGATGCAACATAATTGACAAAGATGGTTCCATTTGTAGGATGAATATTTTCCTATTTTCAAGCAACTTTAGGCTACATGGTGAATTATGTATTGCAGCCATTGTAATGGCTTGTTAAAATGTCGCCTAACTTATTTTACGCGAAAGAAAATGCAAAAAGATCATGGGTCTTTGAATTCTTCTCCAACGACTAGGGTTGAAATTAATTGTTTGTAGGCCTAGCCTACTGCTTAACTTCATGTATCATTTTGACAGAAATTGGCCTGTAGCCTTTTGATATGTAAACATTTCAGCCTTTTATGCGTTATGAAAAGGCACTTGCACTTTAGGCTCTGCTTTGCAGTCACTGTAATTCAAAGCAAGAAAAAAAAACGGGCATATACCGTTATTATTTTCTCTCTTTTTATACATTTCAACTTCCAAGTGGCAGTGAAAGGAGGGAGTCAAAAGGATTGCTAAAACGAAACGGCCATTTGAAATGAAAAGCCGCGAAAGAGGTATGAAGGCACCACTTACTATCTGAATAGATGGCGTCAATCACTGTGGTAAATGGTGGCCCCGTGGACAGCACAGACAGGCATGTACAATGGGAGCCGCTCTTTGCCGGCATCTTTATATATCAGGGGCCTGATCTCTAAAACCTGTTTAAATACAGCAAATCAAAAAGGGACTTTGTAATGCAACCACATTCAAGCTGGGATAAATAAAACGCAGTGAAAGGCGAGGCTCTCAGCATTTGAGTGGGCCTATGAATCATGTATTAAGAGCATTTTAAGAGCACATGTGTCACTATAGTGGCTGGTTGACATGCCACAGTATATGGACAACCATCTATTAGAAAAAAATAGATAGAAAAATTGTTGTGAAAAAATAGTGTTTTAAAAAAGTCTTCTACATATTACACCGAACCACTATATAAAACAATCCTGAAATACACAGTGGAAAAGAAAATTCATACATGCACCTGGAAGTGTTTGAGTGGCACCTGGAATGGGCCTACCAGTAGTACTCCTTGACAATCCAAGCCCTGATGTTCTAAGTCAAGACTTTGGTCAAATAAACAGGCAGAGCACATAGCACTGTGGGACTGATGCATCAACATTGACTCTGATAATCAGATAATCCGTGTGTGTGTGTGTGTGTGTGTGTGTGTGTGTGTGTGTGTGTGTGTGTGTGTGTGTGTGTGTGTGTGTGTGTGTGTGTGTGTGTGTGTGTGTGTGTGTGTGTGTGTGTGTGTGTGTGTGTGTGTGTGCGCAAAGTGCTAGACGCATACATACACAGAGCCATACACAGCCAGGTGTGCGGTGCCAGACTCAACGCTAAATGTGAACTGGTCTGGTCTGATTGGATTCATTGTGTGGAGACGACTTAGACGACTGTCTATTGTCCCAGATGTGGATCCGATAGGGGGAGTGTGTCTGTGTCTGTCTGACTGTGTGTGTTGGAGTGTGTCTTGTGTATGTCCACAGTGGAGTGTGAGTGGATGAGTGTCTGTGGAGATCTAGATGCATACACACTTCCAATTGCATTTTTAGTCATTTATCGCTCTTATCCAGAGCGACTTACAGGAGCAATTAGGGTTTTTACACACACACAGACAGAGTCATACACAGTGTGTGCGGTGCCAGATAGTGTGTGTGTGATTATGTCCTGTATTTGGATGCAAGGGCCACAGCCACAGGCCAGCCTGGGCACAGGATTAAGAAATATCTCTCTAAATCACATGTATCATTTCACATACAGCCGTGGAGAAATCCATATTTATTATACATGTCAGAGCTGTCATGTGCAGGGTGCCCGCTTTACAGTGTTACAGTGTGCCTTTTGTTGGATCACAGAGGGCTGCGTCACCGGCGATGAAACCCATGTGTATGTGAGAGTCGAGCAACAGTTCAAGGACACCCCGAAAGCGTCTGGGAATTGAACAAACCACAAGTGCTGCAACCCGGCCTGCACAGATGTAATATATGCCACAAACATCATACGTTCCCCCTGTCACAAAATGTAGTTATTGTCCACAAGCATGTTCCTCACACATGGAATTCAACTAAGCCAGAAACGTAATAACCTCAATGTCCTGTAGTGTAAAAGCCCTGCAGGCTACTGTAAAAGGACTGGCACTGACATGTTATCGATACAATTTCCGTTCAATTGACAAGCCTACAGATTGATACAATATTATATTGATTTGATACAGATCATTCAAAACAACAGCCTATGATGCTTTGTGAGGAGCATGTCACAGTTAATCAGACACCAAATAACTAATAGTAATCTAGTGTAAGTTAAATAAGTCCCTAGTAGTGATTGTCAAATGTAAATTACATTCATTCTCATTGTTTGGAATAGCTATATTAGATAGAATACTAAGAGCTGGCCTGATTTCAATCCATCTGATACAATGTTCCATCCGATCCAGTAAAACACGGAGGCATCTGAGCAGCATCCATTTTGTGGTGGATTGAGGAATTCAGATGCTGAGTACAGAAGTGCCCTGTATGAAGATGTTGGCCTATAGGCCCGTAGACATTAAAGAGCGAGGGTGTTGCGAAGAGAGAGCCCCTCCCGCCTGTCCATCTTCAAAATGGCAGTGTAGACACGTATTGAGCCGAAAGCCGCTCCATCCTGTGTCCAGCAGTCATTTTCGACTTAAACGGTTTCAGTCACTACTAACATCAAATTTCCCCAAAGAGCCTGTCAGGAGCCAGAATTGGTCCGCTCTTTATTTCAGATGTTATCAATCATTCATTATTGTGTGAATCCAGCAGCCAATCATGGTAATTAGTGATTAAAAGCAGCTCTATGTGGTGTGATGCTAGCACTAAGACTGGAGTGCAAAGCACACAAGGCTAGAGCCCTGCCTGCCCGCCTGTCATTTGACCATAGTTGAGTCCCAAATGGCACCCTACTCCCAAAACAGTGAACTAATTTTGACCAGAGCCATATGGGCCCTGGTCAAAGGTAGTGCACTAAATAGGGTGCCATTTGGGATTCAGCCCATGTGTCATGTCAGGAATCAGAAACGCATTTAGGCTACACTTTGCAGCAGGGAGCAGGGGGGTGAAAACCAATGTGCTGCCCTCCCCACCTCCTCTCCTTTCAGCTGCGCCTGGTCGCCCTGGCCGCCCGGGCAGAAAGGTGCTACTTAACATGCTTTAGAATTGCAAGAATTTCAAAGCAGTTCTAGAAACCATGGCAGAATCATAATGGAACCTAGAATTATTCTATCAAAACAGTCTGCAGCGAACGGATATGACACGGATGGGTTGAATATAGCATATTAGAACTTTAACCCCACCACCTTAACGTCAGACTGAAATACATGCGGCACTTTGATTTTCACATGGCCACATCTGATTGCCATTTACATCTATTGGGATCATTTAAAAAAACAAAAACTTAAATTAAACACAGATATTCCTTTACGTTTCTACTCGGAAATGTCCTGCACAATCATTTCAATGAGAACACCCATGACTGCAATTATGTTTTCATTTTTTATTCATATACGTATTTGAATAATTTGAATAGATATATGTAATACAGTTGGGTATGCGTTTTTCTAAATGGAATATGAAGTTATGACAAGTTTCATCTTTGGTGATGTGATTGTGTGCAGGGTTGCTTGTGGTTCAGTTTGTCTATTGACACCATGGACCGTGACAGAGACAGATGTACAAGAGGCATGTCTGTCTGCCATAGGAGGGGGCTAAAGGGCTCACAGCAGTGTCTACTAGCAAGACACCCCTCAAAACACTGATCAGCCCAGAGGGGCAAAGTATCACACACATGCACACATACACACAGAGAGAGAGAGACAGAGAGAGAGAGGGAGTGACAGAGCAGAGAAAGATTTGAAGAGCTGAGGAAATACAGCACATGAATCCTCCACCAATCAGTGGATAGGAGGTAATAGAGGGGCATTTGGGGCACAGCCTTTGTCTTCGTCTCCTTGTGTCAGGGCTAGTTAGTGAGACCAGACCTGGACTACAGTATAGACAGAAAGTACAGACAACCAGGCCGAAACAGCCACCCTCAGGTTAGCCCCATGTACCGTAGTGGCACTACACCAAGTCCTCTGGCTCAGGACGAGGAGAGGGAGGAAAAGAAAGCGTAAAGACAGAGAGAGTTCTAAAACAGAACCATATTGTTGTGATCTGGGGGGTATTACCCTGAGCTGAGCACCTGGGCTGAGTTGGTTGGTCAGCCTTCTCCTCTGCTCTGCTCTCGTAACTCAATCTTTCAGCTTAACTCTGTCTGTTACTGGTGGTGGTCTCCATTAATCCAGTACAGGTGCCAAAGATCCTTACAATTAACTATTTGTTTGTCATCTCCAGTGGTGGCATTGGGAGGATAGAGAAAGTGTGTGTGTGTGTGTGTGTGTGTCACATAATAAATTGTAAAATCTTCAAGAATTTCATTTTAAAAAGTCATAAAGAAATCAAGTTAAAAGGAAGGAAAGAAACAAATCATGTTTAATTTCTTTATTTTCTTCAATAAAGGGATACAAATTCATAAAAACATTGAGCTCTTTCTATAAGACGATACCCCACTCAAGTCCTCAGTCACTTCTAGCCTCTGGAAATTAGAAGATAATTTCAACAGGGCAGCCTTTGTGATTTACAAATAATTTGACGTGCCAGCTAATAATCTTTAATATCCACCGATGACAGAACGGAATTAGCCGCATATTTTCTTACAAACATTCAATTTTCTTCCTGGTTGTGTAAGCCTGGGCCTTAATCCGGTCTTTATATGGCCTTGCAGTATTAACCCTTCTGAAACACCCACAGCACAGAGGCTCTTGCTGCCTGCTACTGCCAGCCACTCCACTCCATTCCACGTCGCTCCGCTCTTCCCTCCTTTCTCCTTTTCTCTCCTCTCCTTTCTCCTCTCCTTTCCTTAATCCTCTTCTCTCCTCTCCTCTTCTTCCTCCTATTCTCTCTCCTCTCCTTTCCTATCTCCTCTCTTCTTCTCTCTCCTTTTTTCTCTCATCTCCTCTTCTCGTTCCTCTTCCCTCCTTTCTCCTCTCCTCTCCTTTCTCCTCTTCTCTCTCCTCTTCTCTCCTCTTCTCTTCTTTCAATGCTCCTCTACTCTCTTCTCTCATCTTCTCTTTCCTCTCCTCTTCTCTCCTTTCTCCTCTCCTCTCTCCTCTTTTGTCTCTCTCCTCTCCTCTCCCCTTCCCTCCTTTCTCCTATCTTCTTCTCTCCTTTCTCCTCTCCTCTTCTCTCTGCTCTTCCCTCCTTTCTCCTTTTCTCTCCTCTCCTTTCTCCTCTCCTTTCCTTAATCCTCTTCTCTCCTCCTATTCTCTCTCCTTTCCTATCTCCTCTCCTCTCTTCTTCTCTCTCCTCTCTACTTTCTCCTCTCCTCTTCTCTCTCCTCTTATCGCTCCTCTTCCCTCCTTTCTCCTCTTTTCTCTCCTCTCCTCTTCTCTCCTCTTCTCTTCTTTCTCTGCTCCTCTACTCTCCTCTTCTCTCATCTTCTCTCTCCTCTCCTCTCCTTTCTCCTCTCCTCTTCTCTCCTTTCTCCTCTCCTCTTCTCTCCTTTCTTCTCTCTCTCCTCTCCCCTTCCCTCCTTTCTCCTCTCTTCTTCTCTCCTCTCCTCTCCCCTTCTCTCTCCTCTCCTTTCCCTTCTCCGAGGCTCTGGGGCCACAACGCTCCTAGCCTGTGTATGCTACACAAGCTCGGCTCAACATGCCTTTTGTTGAGCCGCGGGGTCCAGCGATGCAGCGTGTCAGCGAGACGGGTTATTCGGGAGCCTGAGAATCAATCCAGAATTACAGTTAAGCTATGTAATAATGACCATCATTAGACGTAACTGGAGTGTGGAGCTAAGGGATGGATTCGCTTAGAAACCCCTCTCCCGCTAATAACCTACTGTACATTCTTAGGGAAGTTGATCACATACATAATTTAATAATCCTGGAAATACATATTAACATTCCCCGTAGCTCTAAACTGTCAATGATTTGGCCTCTGGCGCACTGAAAGGTCATAAGAGATTAAGCCCCTAGGTCTCCCCCGAGTTTTAGGGAGTCAAGTTGCGTATTTCCCCCTCTTTCTCAAAACCACACTCAGAGAGGGCGAAGCCTTTCACTGAAAGAGATCTGTGTAAAATTGACTTGTTTTGAAATCATTGAAATAATCAATGTGATGTCTTATAATCAGTAAGACAAATGTTGTTCCTGACATGAAAAAGCATCAGGAACTACAGTGCTGGGGATATGTACTCATTTACTCTTGTTCAGTGTATGGACGTTTGCCATTATCTTATCAATCAACTGTTTCCTTCTAATGGATGGAACTCGCTCACCATATTTACCTGATAAAGTCAGTTCATGCCTAAAATAAACGGAACATTCAATTATGGCAAGCATAACTGTCGTAATAAACAATGCATGGTAATGCTTTAAACCTTTAGTCAACCCATAGTAGAACCTATCAAATTAGACCACTCTCGGTATGTTGTTATTGGCACGAAAATGCTCTAGATTTGATCTCCAGTTGGGTAATTCAATAAGAACAACTGCATTTTGTAGTTATAGCCGTATGTTTATAATGCTGTGGTGCATTGTGGTTAATGTAGAGTGTAATGGGGGACTTGTGTTTTTTCCAGGAAGGAAGAAGTTTAGAAAGTCCTATTTTATGATCACGTGAAGTGTCTTTTCATGTAAGGATGGAACAACCTTTTCAAATCAGAAATCAAGAGACACGTGTTATACAAATATCAGATACCTATTCACACTAAGATTAGTCATAGTAAACATGATGTATACTGTAACAAGTTCCCTACAGGTAAAGATTGGATCTAAAAGCCTCACCCTTTTCCACTAAAATGGTCCGAATCAGATATACAGTACAGGCTTGACATCTTCCTACAGACAGTATGATTCCATCCCAAATGGCACCCTATTTTCTATATAGTGCACGACTTTTGATTAGAGCCCATAGGACTATCTAGGGAATGGGGTGCCAATTGGGACCGTATTGTTACTCCCTGTGGGTCAGCTGCTGTAGATTTCTCTGCACCTGCCGCAGCAGCAGGGACCATCTCTATGAGATGGAATAGATATCCAGTCAGATCAGGACTCTACAGTGTTTCTGCAAGGGGGATCAGGGACCAGGGAGGTATTTGTGTGACTAATTGGCCTATATCTTGCCAGAGAAAGAATAGCCATTGGCAGTCCCCTGATTCAAGCAGCAATTTCTAGAGGGTTTGAGTTTTGAACTCAAATTTGGTTTAATTTCCTCTGCACTGATAGGAAGGAATGAAATATCCCCATATCAATCCTGATTAATTTCTATACATTCAGCAGTGAAATTCAACCACTCGGCCCAGCCGGGTTATAGGGCTAAGCAGGGGGACATGAAGATAATGTTTCTAAAGAGACCTCATCTAGTACTTTATGGCAGAGAGTGGAGTGATACTATTTTGAAAATTAAAAGTCAGCATTTTAGGTTGCATTTCGATTCCACAAATAAATTAGTCCAAGTTATATTAGTTTGTTACTAACACGCTAGCTCTGAGTAAAAGAGACATAATTCCTTTAAACTAGGTTCCGAACATGGGGGTTAGTGCTTATTATTTTCTTCCTACACTATTGTTGGACTGTTTGACAAGTAGATAACTGTATTAAAATTAGACTTAGACCGTTGATGCTGACGTTTAATACCTAATACAGATTTCAACCTTCACATCAAGATAATACGCCACAGAGACGTAGCACAAACAACAGTAGACCTAATATTATTAGTTCATGCGTTCAAATAGTTTCGCTTGAGTTTGGGCCAACAGTTAGTTAGGAAAACCCAAGCAGCAATAGAGACCAATGATAATCCTGTCTACCCAGTAAAACCCTCAGGGCCCTCTATGGACCTAATCCCTATGGAGTTTCCAAATCACTCATCTAATCTACTATCAATTAGAAAAGGATAAAGAGCCTGGGTAATTCATCTGACAATAGAAGGAGCTGGGGAACAAACTTATTTTAGCACTAAACCTATCTTGGCCATTGGTTCGCAGCTGGAGAAGGGTGTTGAGAGGATGAGAGGCTTTATTGGCCTGCTGGGAAGGTGTATAGAGGTGTAGATTAAGACATTTCGCTAACAACAGGTCCAGGGACAGTTAGTGGTGTTCAACTCATAATGGTAAACATGCAGATTATGGATGAGGAGAACTGATCCTAAAGGTGTGACAGCAGTGTAAAGTACATGTACGTGGTCAGTGAAAGAGAATGAGGCCAGCGATTTGTGGTTAGGCTTTCGACCACAATCATTGGACATACATAGACCTCTCTTTCTCACCGCTTGTCACAAATAATCAAACCTACTCTTAACATCCTGGCTGGTTTGAACCAAGGTAGATGCTTTAAAACTGCACTCAGCATACTGCGCCATGGCAACAGGGCTGAAGACGCTGAACGGACGGGTGGCGGGCGGCTTTGGGAAATGTGACGTTTAAGACACAGTAAATCTCTGGAGCTGCTCCACCACTCCCCAGGCAGGCGCCTCTACAGACGAAGCGACAGTCGGCGTACTCGAGTTTGACGATGATTGTTTTCAATGCCCCCCCCACCCCCCCACCCTCTCACCCATTCCCCCCCCACCCTCTCACCCACTCCTCCCCACTCCCCCGTCTCTGCACTCTGTCATTTGGAACAATAATAAACAAGTTCCGAGGAGAGCAAAAAACCTGCTGAAATCTATTACTGGGAACAGTGTGGTTATGGTGGGGAGAGAGAGGAGTGCGAAAGGGAGCGTCATATTCTCCCCCCTCTCCTCTCGCCCACTGCAAACATCAGTGTAATTTCCAGTGCCATGCTGATTCGGGCCAGGCTTGCCACACACTCTCCTCTTATCTGATCTTAACGGGTGGTCTCTGTTCTCCCCTCATTTACCTCAGAGTCGCAGATCTGGATATCTTCTCCACACCGCACTCGGTTTGGGGATTTCAACTGTACCCTGAAGAACTATTGGAATTATTTTGAATGGGAAAGGGAATATGTGTGGTTATTATGGACTGGAAGGTTCAATATCCCCCCTTTAAAATGTAGCTACCCATTTTCTCTTTTTGCCTGATTGGTAGAGTAATACACTTTTTTTCACAGGATATTAGGTATAAATATGTCTTCCAGCTGTCCACCCTGCACATGTGAAATCTCATACCAAACACACAGAAGGGCCTAGTAATGAAATGAACCAACAAGCTAACAAAAAGGTAACTAAACCACCATTACTTGCTCATAAACTTTAAATGGTTTTGACACCACGTGGTGGACTCCATTACAATACTAAATCAAAGAGGTGAATGTGATCTGGGAATGCAGGAAGTGAAGGTTCACCTTGCAGTGAACCAAGGTGGCACTAATGCACATGTTTCTATGACACAGGCATACATGTGCATGCTTATGAACAACACCCCCATTTGTCTTCCAGTACCTGACAGACAGACTAGCCTCGCTGATTAAACCTGTCCAGTCCACCAGACCTCCTGGTCCACATGGAAAAAATGTCAAAGATTTTACTGAGTGACAGTTCACATAAGGAAATCAGTCAATTTAAATAAATTCATTAGGCCCTAATCTATGGATTTGGCATGATACAGATATGCATCTGTTGGTCACAGATAACTTTTAAATAATGGGCCTCACAATGGGCCCCACAATGGGCCTCAGGAACTCGTCATGGTATCTATGTATATTCAAATTGCCATTGATAAAATGCAATTGTGTTCGCTGTTCGTAGCTTATGCCGTCCCATACCATTACCCCACCGCCACCATGGGGCACTCTGTTCACAACGTTGACATCAGCAAACCGCTCGCCCACACAACATTGTAGTTTGTCTTTTTGTCCAGTCTGTTCTGTTCTTATCTGTTTCATTCATATCAATTGGATGGAATTTGTTTGATATTTTGTGTATAAAACTTGATTTGTATAAATGTTTGTTTTTAACGTAAGACACTAAGTTCTGGAATGATATAGGAGAATTTGATTTGTTTGAGGAAAATGTAGCCTATGTTAGTACGATGTTATGAATGCAAATATATTGTTTTACAGACAACAAGTAGAAGCTGGCTAGGTAATTGGTTAGGAATATTTTATTTGTTTGAGAAAAATGTATGATATACTATATATATACACACACACACACACACACACACACACACACACACACACACACACACACACACACACACACACACACACACACATTATATATATATATATATATATATACGATAAATAAAATATAGAACCTGGCTAAATAACTGGGCTGCATATTTGTTGATCTTTACAGATTACACCCCAGTGAGACTGCATGGGAGTACCAGACCCTGTAATGGTTCAGTTGGTAGAGCCTGGCGCTTGTAACGCCAGCCGCGTGGGTTCGTTTCCCACGGGGGACCAGCACACAAAAAGTACAATAATGTACGTAATCCCTACTGTAAGTCGCTCTGGATAAGAGTGTCTGCTAAATGATGTAAAATGTAATTGAACAGAAAATATATTGGACAGAAAAAAAAAGACTGACAAAGAAAATGTTTTTACAACGGCAGGCCTTTTTAACACATCCATACGTCAAAAGAAGCAACAGAAAACTTCCCTCTTGGTTGTTTAGAGAACCTTTTCCCCCTCAGACAAATTAAAGTTAGAGGCGCACAGCACATCACACACACTCTATCCATTATACAGGGGTTTCATGTAATAGCTGCATAACGGCTGTCCACCATACACTCAAATGCATTTGAGCTTTCATCTCATGTCATGGCAGCCTCACGTTACAAACATAAGAATTTAATAACAGCTTGTCAGCAATGAATCAAATAAAAAACCTTCCAAATCAATTCATTCATTCTCTGTATACCTCATGAATACAGTTGTCTGTCAAAACATGCAATTCTCTATTTTGTGAATATTATGCTTGGCTTGACCTTGCTCATATCAGATTATATCGATAAAGAAAGAGAAGATGAATTGGAGATAGAAAATTAAATGGGGTACCTCCTGCCATAAAGCTTAATTTGTTTCATACTCATTCATTACATGTGTTCCTGGTTACTGTATTTTTTGCTTTTGCAGCGGCTGTTATTATTCTTTGCCACAGAACCTTTTCTTTGGTTTAGAATAAATTATACAAGCATTCCCTGAAGCATTAGGCCCTTGTTTTGTCAAGACTTTGAGAAGGAAGAAATGACTTGTTTGCCAAGGTACCATTTGATAATCATGAAATCGGACACTTAAAATCATCTCACAGTGTTACATTTTGTAAGAAGGGGACGGGGACAGGGCAATGGTCTAAATGGAGTACACATTGAGTGCTGAAAGAGAGTCTATACTATATAAGATACTATTTAAGTACTAACTACTGTAAACAATGGATACATCTCTTTAAACTAAAGTGATGATACTGGATAACAGTTAGGGATTCCGTATTGCTTCATTGTTCTTTTTGCAAAACCTGGAAAGGAGAAATTAAGGGTGACTGTCTCAAAACAAAATAGCCTGATTAAGATAATTAATATTAATATTACCAAAATATGTCAATGGGTGGTAAAAATCAAGACCTATGAAAAAACTGAAGGGCCATCAGATTTTCAGCTCAGGTTGACTATTTCCATTTCCCCCTCAGAATCCACCCTAAGCTGGATCACAACTGCAGTTCGATCGAGTACAGGCCTAACTG
This sequence comes from Salvelinus namaycush, assembly GCF_016432855.1. Taxonomy (NCBI): domain Eukaryota; kingdom Metazoa; phylum Chordata; class Actinopteri; order Salmoniformes; family Salmonidae; genus Salvelinus; species Salvelinus namaycush. The sequence goes on from NC_052321.1 coordinate 35,328,682, forward strand.
AATGAACAACAAAGATGGAATGCAATATGACATTTTATTAAATAGTTTGTGGAATGGCCTCGTCTCAGAGGGAAGATCCTCGGAGCCAGATGATGTGATGGCACGTAGACCTATGCAGGGCTGCTGGCATCGAAATGAGAAGTGGATTCCCCATTTAACGTGGATGAGAAGACTATAACGGTCAAGTTCTGGACATGAAGAGTTTCTGACAAACAAAGAGGTGTAATGGGTTCACACTGAAAAAGACGTTGCATAAAGCTTACTTCATTATTCAATGTTTTTCATTATTTTCACTGCATCAGGGACAGAGTACACAGACATTTCGGTTTTACAGCACTCTTCGGTGCGTGGGTATAATTTTATTTTAATTCAAAACAGCATTTGTAAAGAGCTACAGATGAGCAGCAGGTGCTTCTAATCAGGGTTACCATTCATCTACCAATCAAGGATGTGGCTTTTCTGGTCTACCTGTATACAAATTAGTCACAAAGAAATACATAATTATAGGGTATGGGAGCGGGGCCCCGAAGGGCAACTCACAAATCAATCGGCCCAAGTGTTCGCTCACCTAAATACAATACAGGAAGAGTTTCTGACCATGACAGAGAGCTGTATCTGCAACACTACTGCACTCTTCTTCTGCCTGCCATGAAACCAGTAGACAATGGGATATGGTATGGCCTAAGGAGGTACAAGCTCTGGACCAAGAAAGGAGCCGATGGTGAAGCTGTAGAGATCATCAACAACATTATGCTGGGGCCACACAGCAGCAGAATATTCTACCCAGGACAGACCACCCGATGCTATGTCTGTAATTCCATGGACCACCAGGGGAAGGATTGCAAGACTGTCAAGTGCTGGAAATGCAGTGAGTTCGGCCACAAGTCCAGAGAGTGCACGAGTGAAAGCAACAGAGCAAAGAACAGTGGAAGGGGAGCAGAACCTAAAGCGCAACAACCAACACAGCCAGCAGATGAGCCCGAAGAGTCCCAGATTCCACAGCACGTCCCCAAACAAGATGAGCAGCAGAGATGTGAGGAAGAGGAGGACAAGAGAGCAGAGAGCGGTGAAGAGGAGAAACACGAACCCAAGAGCAACAGCCAGTCCTACAGCCAGTCTGACAGCACACCAGAGAGCAAGAGTGACGAGGAGAGTGATGACAGCTTCGAGTCTGCCAGTGAAGAGCCACCACAAGACACTTCCATCCCTGATGACACAGGACTGGTCCACTCAAATGGAGGCTCATTATAACGACCCACCAAACCTGGCCTGTACTCTAGTCGCCTCCCACCTCCCTAGTGGCTACCCTACTCTGCTCCCAGACACTTCCAGCTTCATAGAAGTTACCCATCCATCAAAAAGTGGTAAGAAATGCCAGGTCTCTTCCCCTTAGGAAGAGGGGATTACAAAAAAGACAAAAAATATATATTATTAAAAAAACAGCCCTAAATGAGTATCAATAAATAGAAAGGTAATTGTCTTATTAGTATTGGTCTGCCATCTAATAATCTAAATGATTATTTCGAATAACCAACAAATGTAAGTATTTATGTTTGAAACGTGTACCTTCTATTATGATATGTGTATTTAAAATACATGGTTAAGTTATGAAATATTGACAGATTATATTAAAACTAAAACAACAAAAAAGCAATAAGATACAGTATGATGCAAAACAACTTGTCTGTATCTCATAAACAAGATAAACAGAAAGTAAATTATTTTAAACTGTAAAAAAAAAATTAAAAAAATAAAAAAAATGTGAAAGGACCATTGAGCAGAGAGGATGGCCGATTTGCTGGGCCTAACATATGAGGCGTAGGCAGAGCATGACCAGTGACCTAGTAGCTGGAGAGTGAGAGGAATTATACCCAGTGTAGCTGCTGTGGTCGCAGATACAGTTCTGAACGAGTGACCAGTAGCATTGCGGTGAAAGATGACACCTTTGTATTACTTGAGAAAGGAGAAAAAGGAACTTGGATGTGGGTTGAAGAGGGATAAAAAGAGAACGAGGAGCGGGTCGAGGGTCAATATCTATTAGCATAAAGCTTCAAACAGGCTGGAGTGTAAATCCGAGCTACTATGACAGTACCCCAGGAACCCAATTTAGAATGTTTAAGAGGGAGGCTATAGACCAGATCAGAAAAACCTAAATCAAGTGAAGGAATAAAAGCAATAGGAGGTGTGAACTCGCTTTAGAAGGAAACCGTGGAGAAGTAGTAAGACAGCCTCGCCAAAACATCAGAGGGATACCACCTAGTCTGAGGGCTGCGAACATATGCTGTAGAATAGGAAGTAGCAGTTATTCAGTACTCCGATTAAAATCGTTGTGTTGCGATTAATAAGAATCGGGCCGATTAAAATATGAACGGACAAAGATGGCACGAGACAAAGCAACGAGACAAAAAAAGTTGCCTGAAATAATGTGATTCGCCTAGTGCGACATGCTGTTGCTAGGCCCGTGAGTTGAAGCAAACTATAGAGTTACCCTTTATCTGTAATGTAAGGGCGATGAACTGCAGACCACTGAGTCTGAAAATACTCCAGAAGAACAGGAATGGGAAGCATCCGTAGCAAAAACATGGCTCAGAGCCAACTGTCTAACATATAATAAAATACTGAGATTGTCGAAGCACATGACCATAATGTAAAAATGTATAAGCAACCATGAAAGAGCACTTGAGTCAAATTTAGAAACTGAGTGCTAACCAAGGACGCGCCGGTGCCAAATTAACCTTGTATACTAGCAGTAAGGGGACCAATTTGGTCAACCCATGTCTGGGTAGGCTTAATTTGCAAATAGAAGGTGGGGATTTTGGGACCAGCCGTTGTTTGCTGGGTAGGATATTTAAGCTTGCATAGAGAAGCATTTCCCCAAATCAGTTCAGGCAAGATGTTACCGGGTTCTTTGAAACTGAATCTCCACCTGTAACAATGAACACAATTATTAGAATGACGACAAAAACAACAAATTAGCATTAATAGTCTACGGGCAACATACAGTAAGTGAAGCTGAAAGCCACAGTTCTCAATTGATATTTTACTGTCGATGACCAACATGCTGCTGGGTTTGCTGCTGGGAGGCTGGAGAATATAATGTAACCATTATTCGAGATGGAACTGATTGCAAGGACTGACTTAGTATATTGAGTTGTTGCAGAAGACATTTTGTTAATGACGCAAATTAAATGAAAATGTTTAGAGTGATGAGAGTTAAAAACAGTAGTAGGTCTACTGAGCTCATAAAGCATGGATTAAATATTCCATTGGTTTTAATCACTGAAAAATCAATTGATAAAATGAGTGATATTGCAAAACACCACTTGTGAAATAGGCTACTATAATGCATATAAACCAACTTTATAATGTGAAATATAAATTATATTGGGTTCACCTTAGTTCTAGTCCACTCTTATGCAGCCATATAACTGTGAACAGCGCAGCAGCAATCGGCCTGTCTGGACCAGTGGACGGGAGTTTTCACAGCCAGGCAGGGCACAACCATGAATGATGCACCAGTGTTATATGGCTTCAATACATTCTATTATAAACTGGGTGATTTAAGCCCTGAATACGGATTGGCTGACAGCCGTGGTATATGAGACCGTGTACCACGGGTATGACAAAACATGTATTTTTACTGTTCTAATTACATTGGTAACCAGTTTATAATAGCAATAAGGCACCTCAGGGGTTTGTGGCATAGGGCCAATATACCACGGCTATACCACTCCCCCGACCGGTCCTGACAGTAATACATCAGGAACCTGCCACTTCCTGATTGACCCTCTCCACCTGCCCATTAGCTTGAGGGCGATACCCGGAGGTGAGACTAACCGTGATCCCCAGGCGCTCCATGAATGCTTTCCATACACGTGAGGTGAACTGAGGGCCACGATCTGACACAATGTGTATGTCGGTGTCCACATCCCACACCACTGGAGCGAAGATACAGGATGGAGGGATGATGGGATCTCCTCTCCCTCCCTCTCCTCTGCATCATAGAGGCGAGACAGGGCATCCGCCTTCATGTTCTTCGAGCCTAGCCTATAAGAAAGTGTGAATTGGAACCTGGCAAAGAATATAGCCCACCTATACTCCAGGTTGCGGTGGTCTGTCCACACCAGGAAAAGGTGTTTGGACCCCTCCAGCCAGTGCTTCCACGCCTTCAGAGCCTTCTTGACCACCAAGAGTTCCCGGTCCCCTACGTCGTAGTTCCTTTCGGCGGGGCTCAGCTGCTTGGAGTAAAAGGCTCAGGGCCGCAGCTTTGGAGGGGTTCCGGTGCGCTGGGACAGCACCGTCCCGAGTCCTACTTCAGAGGAATCCACCTCGACGATGAAGGGAAGTGAGGGGTCGGGATGTGCCAGCAAGGGAGCAGTGGTGAAGCGTGCCTTCAGTGTCTCGAACGCCCTCTCCGCCGTCCAACGAAGCCGCTGGGGACTTCCTCTCAGCAGGGAGGTAAGAGGTGCGACCACCGCGCTGAAGCTCCGAATGAACCTCCGAAATAGTTGGTGAACGGCAGGAATCGCTGGACTGCTTTCACGGAGTTGGGGGATGGGCCATGACCTGACTGCGCTGACGCGTTGCTCCTCCATCTCCACTCCCTCCGTGGATATGAGGTAGCCCAAAAAGGACACGGACCGCTGGAAAAACACTTATTTTGTTTGACATATATGCTCCAACAGTCTTCCCAGCACAGACCTGACTAGCGAGACATGCTGGGCGTGGTCAGCAGAATAGACCAAAATGTTGTCTATATAAACCACTACACCCCGTCCCAGCATGTCCTGAAACACTTCGTTTAATAAAGGCCTGGAAGACTGAAGTAGCATTAGACAGGCCAAAAGGCATCACGAGATACTCGTAATGGCCCGTGGTCATGGAAAAGGCCATTTCCCATTCGTCGCCTGCACGAATGCGCACCAGATTGTAGGCGCTCCTCAAGTCCAGTTTCATGAAGTACGGCGCCCCGTGCATTTGTTCGTTGATGGTTGGGATGAGGGGTAAAGGATAGCTGAACTTAACGGTAGCTTTATTCAGAGTTCAATAATCATTGCAGGGGTGCAGTCCCCCATCTTTCTTTTTAACAAAGAATGAGCTCGAGGAGGCTGGTGACAGAGAGGCGGATAAAACCCTGATGGAGGCTCTCCTGTACATAGGTCTCCATGGCCTCGGTCTCTGCATAGGAGAGGGGATAGACGTGTCCTTTCGGGAGGGCTGCGTCAGACAGCAGGTCAATGGCACAGTCCCAGGTGCGATGAGGAGGCAGGCATGTAGCCTGGGTCTTAGAGAAAACCCAGTGCAGATCCTGGTATTCCTCCAGTAAATCCCCTTGAGTGGCGTGGTCCGGACTTTCCACCATAGTGGTGCTGACAGACACCGCAAGACACCTCCCCTGACACTCCTGCGACCAACCCAGAAGTCTCCCCTCGGACCAGGAAATAACAGGGTTATGCCAACTCAACCAGGGGAGACCTAAAACAACGGGGTGCGTGGGGGTGTCTATAATCAAAAAGGTGATCTGTTCTAAATGAGTGTCATGGGTCAGCAGAGAAACGGGAACAGTGATGTGATGTACGAGCCCTGTCCCCATTGGATGATTATCAAGAGCTAGAACCCGCAATGGGTGACTATAGGGGAACCAAAGGAATGCATAATGCAGTGGCCAGTGCGCTATCTAACAGATTCCCGGCAGCTCCCGAATCAATCAGAGCTAACGGGAGTGAGGGGCTAGGGTATTCAGGGAATTTAATGGGAAAACACACTGGTTGAGTTGACAGAAAAGGAGGGGAGATCTTGCATCCTACCTGGGTTGGAGCAGAAGAATTCCCTGGCTTGTCACCTCCTCGACTATTAGTGGATAGAAGGCAGGTCGGGGAGGAATTACCCCTTTCTCCACAATAGGAGCAGAGGCCCAGATTCCTCCTTTTCCTACGCTCTGCCTCGAGCAAACGTGCAGAGCCCACCTCCATCGGCTCTGGCCACAGAGCAGGTGTAGCCATTGGCTCCGGATTCCGCGCAGGTCTTCGTCGGGACCGAGGTTGTCCAAACGAATCGCCATGCTGATGAGCTGGTCGAGTGACAGGTTATCATCACGGCAGGCTAACTCCATCTGTACCTCCTCCCGCAGCGGAACACGGTGGCCAGAGCCGACTCGTTCCATCCGGTGGAGGCCGCAATGGTCCAGAACTCCAGAGCAAACTCAGAGGCAGTCCTATCTCCCTGGTGTAGTCAGAGTAGGCGCTCACCCCCCTCTCGGCCCTCCACAGGATGATCAAACACTGAGCAGAAGACGAGGATGAAGTGCTCATAGGACTAAACCTCAGGTCCGTCCGTTTCCCAGACCGCGACACCCCACTCCAGGGCCCATCCGGTCAGTGCCGAGATGACGGTGGCAACCCTGTCTCTACTGTAGCGAGCAAGGTACAGGTCGCGTTACAGAAGGAATCCCTTGCATCTCGCTGGCACACCATCAAAGCGTTCCAGGAGGGACAGGGGTATTCCGAGGACCAGCTCAGATGGGACGGAGGCAGGTAGTGGTGTTGGGACTGGTGCTGGAACCGGTACTGGAGGGACTGCACATTCCCCTCCAAACGCAGGATGGTTGCCAGCACGCTGTCCATGGCGCTGCCAAGTCTGGAGAGACAGTCCTCTTAATGCTGGACTGTTTCTAAGATGTTCGACAGCTCGGCCTTTCCTGTTGTCTCCATTTAGTGGGTTGGTTATTCTGTCATGTTGTATACTTATTGGAGACAGGTGCAGGAATACGTAATGGGAGGTTTTATTTTCTCCACCCAAACAAAAGAGAGGTGTAAACCTCTAAATAATACACGGGAAGAGACCCGTAAAACAAGTGCACAATAACACGTAGCATGGAAGCCGTTACAACAGCACAGGTAATCACACGACCAACGGCTATGGTAACAGTAACCAACAAGGACAATGGGGAACAGAGGGCACATATATACACATACTAATCAGGGGGAATGGGAACCAGGTGTGCGTAATGAGACAAGACAGTCCGGGTTGGTGGTAATGAATCCAGGTCCCGGAGCTGGTGAACTGAATGAGCAGCAGTACCGGAGGGATCCGTGACAGTCGTGCCTAAGAACAGCCCTTAGCCGTGGTATATTGGCCATATACCACACCAACACTTTAATATAATTAATAAAGAGGAGAGTAATAGCGAGGGGAGAGGAAACAGCACAATACGTTAAGGGGAAAGAGTAGGCCTGTGGTCTACACACCTGAAACCAAACATAAAGCCTAGACTACAAACTTGCGCTAGATCTGTACTTGATCAACATGACATGATACAACTAGACATAGCCCCATGATAAGTGAACAACATTGCCACCAGTAAGAATTTAATTGAACTGTGAAGCATACACCTGTACATACACTATAAATACAAAAGTATGTGGACACCCCTTCAAATGAGTGGATTCGGCTATTTCAGCCACACTCGTTGCTGACAGGTGTATAAAATCGAGCACACAGTCATGCAATCTTCATAGACAAACATTGGCAGTAGAATGAAGAGCTCAGTAACTTTCAACGTGGCACCGTCATAGGATGCACCTATCCAACAAGTCAATTCAAATTTCAACTGTAAGTGCTGTTATTGTGATGCGGAAACGTCTAGGAGCAATAATGACTCAGCCACAAAGTGGTAGGCCACACAAGCACACAGAATGGGACCGGCGAGAGCTGAAGCGCGAAGCGCGTAAAAATCGTCTGTCCTCAGTTGCAACACTCACTACCGAGTTCCAAACTGCCTTTGGAAGCAACTTCAGCACAAGAACTGTTCGTTGGGAGCGTCATGAAATGGGTTTCCATGGCCAAGCAGCCATACACATGCCTAAGATCACCATACGCAATGCCAAGCGTCGACTGGAGTGGTGTAAAGCTTGCCGCCATTGGACTCCGGAGAAGTGGAAACGTGTTCTCTGGAGTGATGAATCAGACTTCACCATCTGGCAATCCAACGGACAAATCTGGATTTGGCGGATGCCAGGAGAACGCTACCTGCCCGAATGCATGGTGTCAACTGTAAAGTTTGTTGTAGGAGGAATAATGTTCTGGGTTGTTTTTCATGGTTCGGGATAGGCCACTTAGTTCCAGTGAAGGGAAATCTTGACGCAATGACACACAATGACATTCTAGACAATTCTGTGCTTCCAACTTAGTGGCAATAGTTGGGAAGGCCCTTTCCTGTTTCAGCATGACAATGCCCCCATGCATAAAGCGAGGTCCATACAGAAATGGTTTATCGAGAACAGTGTGGAAGAACTTGACTGTTCTGTACAGAGCCCTGACCTCAACCCCATCGAACACCTTTGGAATTAATTGGAATGCTGACTGCGAGCCAGGCCTATTCTCGCCCAACATCAGTTCTCGACCTCACTGATGCTCTTGTGGCTGAATGAAAATCCCCGCAGAAATGTTACAACGTCTAGTGGAAAGCCTTCTCAGAAGAGTGGAGGCTGTTATAGCAGCAAAGGGGGGACCAACTCCATATTAATGCCCATGATGTTTGAATGAGATGTTCGTCGAGCAGGTGTCCACATTCTTTTGGTAATGTATGACAATAACATTTGATTTTAATTATTTTGGCAGGCACAATAGCCGCTACAATGAAGGATATATTATAATGACTATACCTATGTATTGCATGCAGAACTTTAAGAATGAAGTGACAAGGAGTAACGATGAATATTGCCAGATAAATATATGCTAATCATGAATTATACATGCGAGCCACTACCAGTAGCCTATATGCGCCCGGCTAAGTGCTGTTCTTAAGCACGACACAACGCAGAATTCCCTCCACCACTCCTCCACTAACCTCACTCCTTTCCAGTGCGTGCTGGGGTATCAGCCGGCCTCTGAGCCAGACTGAGGCCTCTGCGGTGGACGAGTGGTTTCGGCCGCTGAGGAGACCTGGAATGTGGCGCACACTCGTCTCCAGCGGGACAATTTCGCAACGCGGAGTGCCTGGATACAGCCCTTAGCCGTGGTATATTGGCCATATATCACAAAACCCTGGGGAGCCTTATTACTATTATAAACCGGTTATCAATATAACTAGAGCAGTAAAACTAAACGGTTTGTCATACCTGTGGCATATGGTCTGACATACCATGGCTTTCAGCAAAACAGAATTCAGGGCTCAAACCACCCAGTTTATAATTGGACATAACTCTGTGCACTCGCTGCAAAAGAAAGTTGAAGACACAAGACAAAATATTGTTTAACAAACTTCCAAAGTAAATATTAATGATAGTGAATATGAATCCTGAAAGTAAAGAAAACCGACATCGTTGAGAGTTCCCATTGAATAACCTCGAGAGACTATGCGTAAAATGAGCATTTACGATAAATCCAACCAGATCTGATAACTGAAGTGAATGTTATGATATAGAAACGTGGGATGACGGTAAATAACGGCTGCAAATCTTAGAGATGTAATTCATCAAGGTCTCATCTCCTGGGGGGAAACATGCTGGTAGCTACAGGCTACCACAAACTCTGCGATGGAAAGGATACGCTGTAGCCTGGGATCAAATCAAATCAAATGTATTTATATAGCCCTTACATCAGCTGATATCTCAAAGTGCTGTACAGAAACCCAGCCTAAAACCCTAAACAGCAAGCAATGCAGGTGTAGAAGCACGGTGGCTAGGAAAAACTCCCTAGAAAGGCCAAAACCTAGGAAGAAACCTAGAGAGGAACCAGGCTATGAGGGGTGGCCAGTCCTCTTCTGGCTGTGCCGGGTGGAGATTATAACAGAACATGGCCAAGATGTTCAAATGTTCATAAATGACCAGCATGGTCAAATAATAATAATCACAGTAGTTGTCGAGGGTGCAACAAGTCAGAACCTCAGGAGTAAATGTCAATTGGCTTTTCATAGCCCATCATTGAGAGTATCTCTACCGCTACTGCTGTCTCTAGAAAGTTGAAAACAGCAGGTCTGGGACAGGTAGCACGTCCGGTGAACAGGTCAGGGTTCCATAGCCGCAGGCAGAACAGTTGAAACTGGAGCAGCAGCACGGCCAGGTGGACTGGGGACAGCAAGGAGTCATCATGCCAGGTAGTCCTGAGGCATGGTCCTAGGGCTCAAGTCCTCCAAGAGAGAGAAAGAAAGAAAGAAAGAGAGAAAGAGAGAATTAGAGAGAGCATACTTAAATTCACACAGGACACCGGATAAGACAGGAGAAGTACTCCAGATATAACAGACTGACCCTAGCCCCCCGACACATAAACTACTGCAGCATAAATACTGGAGGCTGAGACAGGAGGGGTCAGGAGACACTGTGGCCCCATTCGATGATACCCCCGGACAGGGCCAAACAGGCAGGATATAACCTCACCCACTTTGCCAAAGCACAGCCCCCACACCACTAGAGGGATATCTTCAACCACCAACTTACCATCCTGAGACAAGGCCGAGTATAGCCCACAAAAATCTCCGCCCCGGCACAACTCAAGGGGGGGCGCCAACCCAAACAGAAAGATCACGTCAGCGACTCAACCCACTCAAGTGACGCACCCCTCCTAGGGACGGCATGGAAAAGCACCAGTAAGCCAGTGACTCAGCCCCTGTAATAGAGTTAGAGGCAGAGAATCCCAGTGGAGAGAGGGGAACCGGCCAGGCAGAGACAGCAAGGGCGGTTTGTTGCTCCAGAGCCTTTCCGTTCACCTTCACGCTCCTGGGCCAGACTACACTCAATCATATGACCTACTGAAGAGATGAGTCTTCAGTAAAGACTTAAAGGTTGAGACCGAGTCTGCGTCTCTCACATGGGTAGGCAGACCATTCAATAAAAATGCAGCTCTATAGGAGAAAGCCCTGCCTCCAGCTGTTTGCTTAGAAATTCTAGGGACAATTAGGAGGCCTGCGTCTTGTGACCGTAGCGTACGTGTACGTATGTACGGCAGGACCAAATCGGAAAGATAGGTAGGAGCAAGCCCATGTAATGCTTTGTAGGTTAGCAGTAAAACCTTGAAATCAGCCCTTGCCTTAACAGGAAGCCAGTGTAGGGAGGCTAGCACTGGAGTACTATGATAAAAATTTTGGGCGATCAGACGTTTTAAAGACGGCTGTTACATCTTCACAAGCCACGACCCTCCGGTACACTCAGAGGAGAACCGCAGGAGGCTAACGAGGTTGACGTCTTTCCCTTGAAGGGTCGTGGTCCTCAGATAGGGAGTTACAATGGCTACGGAGGACGCGTAGGGCCTACTTTCATTGGAAGATGCCGGCATAGCCAAGGCCGGGGTAGCCTATACATGGTGACTCCCGGGAGGACATCCTCGGCACTAGCTGCAGGAGCCCCCACTACCACTGGGTCAGTGCAGTGAGGCTAGAAACAACACCGGAAGCGGAGCTGCCTCCTTAGGAACTTGGAGTGTTGCATCAATAGAGCCCATTGTGCCGAGAAAGGAGTGGATAGGCGGCAGCACCAGGTCATTGGTCACGGCAGCAAGAGCGATTTCTGGAGCCTTTTCCTCTCTCTGGGAAAACTGACCTCTTCTCCTGAGAAAGGGATGTCTTTTGGGAGTTGCAAAGATGAGCCAAGCACATTAATAGTAACCAGTTGTAGAAGCTCATTGCTGGACATGCCTGCAACGACTGTAATGCCCTTTTCGGACAGGATTTCCAGAAGTTGAGCATTGGAAAATGGACTCACTTGCCTAATGGCAATTCTCTCACTTCTTCATGGGGAAATCCTATAGTCATGGAGGAATCACCTGGATCGCCTGGGAGTGCGTGTAGATCGATCGCTGGAACATAGGACATATCCTCTCCCTCGGGGGAGATTTCAGCTTCTGACATGACTAACCAACACGGAAGGCAATGACCATCGTTGGAAAACTTGCTGAAAAACAACAAGAGAGAGAACATGGGTAAGTTGACATAGAAATACATCCCAAGATTTATGCCCATTGGTTGAGAAAGAGGAAGGTGATAATTGCGAGAGTGAGCCCATAGGTTAAACAGCAAGCGTGAGGAATGCGCATTATTGTGCCGTGCTTATAGGCTATAAGCTAAATAGGTGAATGTAATTCCGCATGTGGCTAATAGGAAAGAGGAGAAGAAACAAGACGCCATGCTGATGATGATACATTTGCATCAATTCCCACTATGCCCGTAGAATAGGAAATGAAGTGAATTATGTTATGCTTACTGGATGAAGTTAAACAAGCATTCAGACCAGCCTTCCTGATTGAACTTTCGTAAACCACATCTGCACAGAGTGACCTCAAGTTACTACAGGGTATATGTCCCAAATGGCACCCTATAAAGTGCACATAGAGCTTTGGTCAAAATTAGTACACTACACAGGGAAAAGGTGTGCCATTTGGGACACAGGCAGACTCACTCCCTTGTTGGTCTCATCAGTGCAATCCAACCGGGGCCACATTACAGCCTGATAAAGGCGAATCTATCATCATAATCCCTTCATGTCTGTTACCATCTCTGTGTACTCCAAGAAACCCTGTCAGATGTCAGAGTAAATTAACTTGAAATTCAGACCTGATTGCGTGGCAGAGTGCCTGATGGCTGCAATTCGTCACAGGGGAAGGGACGTGCAGGGGGAAGGACGGACGATACCGTCCCTCCCCCTGCACGCTAAACACAGGATACATCATTTAGACTCTTCAGCTACTTTAAGCACATCCCAAATGGCACCCTATTCCCTACATAGTGCCGTACTATTGACCAGAGCCCTATAGGGTGCCATTTGGGACGCAAGCTCTGTTGTTGACCAATGGGGTCTTTCTTTCACATGTGAATTCAGAAGGAGGAATGTTGTTGAGAAAATAATGGGCCTGTAATGGATTATGGCCTGTCCTGTCCTGGCCCATCCTATATAGTGCATTGCTTTTGACCTATAGGGAATATAGGTACCATTTGTGGTGCAGACAGGGTTTCTGGTATCCTACCCCTTAGGGCTCTTGAGTCTTGATTAAAGTTTCCAGTGACGCTACAAGCTGGAGAGGTTCAGTGGAGGCTCTGGGACAGCAGACAGACAGACGTACAGCTTTTGAAGAATAGACTTGAGTTTCCATCCCACCTACCATGTGGTGCCCTCTCTAGGCCAGAGCCCCACTCCCTGCCTGTATTTATCCAATTACAGCAATCTGCCAGGATCCTATTCATACACTTCTTACAAACAGTCGGAAAATATGCGATACGACGGGGCCGACAAAAGCTGTGTTTGTGGTGCACATCATGTCCCTGAATGTAATTCTCTGTGATTTGAGCTGCCAAATATCCCAGGCTGGCTTAATACTTTATATAAAATCCCTCTAAAAGCGTATAATTTCCAGTGATTGTGCACACTTGCGGACTACTTACAAACACATCGACAACCAAGCCATGGCACGCGTCCATAGGACACATATTTCTCTCTCTCTCTCTCTCTCTCTCTCTCTCTCTCTCTCTCTCTCTCTCTCTCTCTCTCTCTCTCTCTCTCTCTCTCTCTCTCTCTCTCTCTCTCTCTCTCTCTCTCTCTCTCTCTCTCTCTCTCTCTCTCTCTCTCTCTCTCTCTCTCTCTCTCTCTCTCTCTCTCTCTCTCTCTCTCTCTCTCTCTCTCTCTCTCTCACACACACACACACACACACACGGAGTGCTTCCTTGTGTTGCAAGCGTATTTATTTTTCACATATTATGTGGTGGCTGTGGAAGAAAGAGGAAACAAAGAGTCTATGTCTCAAGTTAATATGGATTTTGTCATACTGTCCCTGACGGCACAGAGTGGGAAAGAACACTTTCAGTTTACACAAATTCCATTCGGTCAGAATTGAGAAAGTGCAGACACATTTTACAACATCGAATTTAAAAAGATCTGACAACACTAAAGTAAGCACCCACTGGGCACAAACTGGTTGAATCAACATTGATTCAAAGTAATTTGTCAACATATTGTGACACGGAATCTATGTGGAAAATACATTGGATTTGACAAAATACATCAGCTGTTGTTTTGAGGGTGAAATTTAAACCACAGTATAATCTCCTATGGTAACCAAATTTCAGCATACTGTAGACTAACCTTGTATAAAATATGTTGAATTTGTACCTTTAAAACAACGTCAGATCTTCAACTTTATATCCACGATCAGAAAAACACTACAGGCTGGGCAGAACCTGCTACTGGAGAATTGATTTACAGCTACCTTTGGTCTCCCCTCCAGGGTTTTAACCAACGCCACTTCTGCTTAGCTATGATCTTTTTCACTGGCTATTACCAATGTGCTATTGTGAGAATGATGGTTGAGAGATCTCCACTTAAAAACTAAATAGATTCACCGTTGCTATCAACGTCATTCCAAAGGGAAGGTTTAATAGAGCAAATTAAATGTGACCATACTTTATCACTCATCATCAATGATGCCATTTCGGCTTATGTAGCATATTTTATTTTGATTTATTTCACCTTTATGTAACCAGGTAGGCTAGTTGAGAACAAGTTCTCATGTACAACTGTGACCTGGCCAAGATAAAGGAAAGCAGTGCGACACAAACAACAACACAGAGTTACACATGGAATAAACAAAACATACAGTCAATAATGCAATAGAAAAAGTCCATATAAAGTGTGTGCAAATGAGGTAGGATAAGGGAGGTAAGGCAATAAATAGGCCATGGTGGCGAAATAATTACAACATAGCAATTAAACACTGGAGTGATAGATGTGCAGAAGATGAATGTGCAAGTAGAGATACTGGGGTGCAAAGGAGCAAAATAAATAAAATAAATAACAGTATGGGGATGAGGTAGTTGGATGGGGTATTTACAGATGAGCTATGTACAGGTGCAGTGATCTATGAGCTGCTCTGACAGCTGGTGCTTAAAGTTAGTGAGGGAGATATGAGTCTCCAGCTTCAGAGATTTTTGCAGTTCGTTCCAGTCATTGGCAGCAGAGAACTGGAAGGAAAGGTGGCCAAAGGGGGAATTGGCTTTGGGGGTGACCAGTGAAATATACCTGCTGGAGCGCGTGCTACGGGTGGGTGCTGCTATGGTGACCAGTGAGCTGAGATAAGGCGGGGCTTTACCTAGCAAAGACTTATAGATGACCTGGAGCCAGTGGGTTTGGCGAGGAATATGTAGCAAGGGCCAGCCAACGAGAGCATACAGGTCGCAGTGTTGGGTAGTATATGGGGCTTTGGTGACAAAACGGATGGCACTGTGATAGACTGCATCCAATTTGCTGAGTAAAGTGTCATTTATTTTGTAAATGACATCGCCGAAGTCAAGGATCAGCAGGATAGTCAGTTTTACGAGCGTATGTTGGCAGCGTGACTGAAGGATGCTTTTTTGCATAGAAAGCTGATTCTAGATTTAATTTTGGATTGGAGATGCTTAATGTGAGTCTGGAAGGAGAGTTCACAGTCTAGCCAGACACCTAGGTATTTGTAGTTGTCCACATATTCTAAGTCAGAACCGTCCAGAGTAGTGATGCTGGACGGACGGGCAGGTGTGGGCAGCGATCGGTTGAAGAGCATGCATTTAGTTTAACCCTGTGGCACCCCATAGAGACTGCCAGAGGTCCGGACAACAGGCCCTCCGATTTGACACACTGAACTCTGTCTGAGAAGTAGTTGGTGAACCAGGCGAGGCAGTCATTTGAGAAACCAAGGCTGTTGAGTCTGCCGATAAGAATGTGGTGATTGACAGAGTCGAAAGCCTTGGCCACGTCGATGAATACAGCTGCACAGTATTGTCTCTTATCGATGGCGGTTATGATATCGTTTAGGACCTTGAGCGTGGCTGAGGTGCACCCATGACCAGCTCGGAATCCAGATTGCATAGCGGAAAAGGTACAGTGGAATTCGAAATGGTCAGTGATCTGTTTGTTAACTTGGCTTTCGAAGACCTTAGAAAGGCAGGGTAGGATAGATATAGGTCTGTAGCAGTTTGTGTCTAGATTGTCTCCCCGTTTGAAGAGGGGGATGAACGCAGCAGCTTTCCAATCTTTGGGGATCTCAGACGATACGAAAGAGAGGCTGAAAAGGCTAGTAATAGGGGTTGCAACAATTTTGGCAGATAACTTTAGAAAGAGAGGGTCCAGATTGTCTAGCCCAGCTGATTTGTAGGGGTCCAGATTTTGCAGCTCTTTCAGAACATCAGCTATCTGGATTTGGGTGAAGGAGAAATGGAGGAGGCTTGGGAAAGTTGCTGTGGGGGGTGCAGAGCTCTTGATCGGGGTAGGGGTAGCCAGGTGGAAAGCATGGCCAGCCGTAGAAAAATGCTTATTGAAATTCTCAATTATCGTGGATTTATCGGTGGTGACAGCGTTTCCTAGCCTCAGTGCAGTGGGCAGCTGGGAGGAGGTGATCTTATTCTCCATGGACTTTACAGTGTCCCAAAACTTTTTTGAGTTTGTGCTACAGGATGCAAATTTCTGTTTGAAAAAGCTAGCCCTTGCTTTCCTAACTGCCTATGTATATTGGTTCCTAACTTCCCTGAAAAGTTGCATATCGCAGGGCTATTCGATGCTAATGTAATACCCCACAGGATGTTTTTGTGCTGGTCAAGAGCAGTCAGGTCTGGAGTGAATCAAGGGCTATATCTGTTCCTGGTTCTACATTTTTTGAATGGGGCATGCTTATTTAAGATGGTGAGGAAAACACTTTTAAAGAATAACCAGGCATCCTCTACTGACGGAATGAAGTCAATATCATTCCAGGATACCCGGGTCGATTAGAAAGGCCTGCTCGCTGAAGTGTTTTAGGGAGCGTTTGACAGTGATGAGGGGTGGTCGTTTGACCATGGACCCATTACGGACGCAGGCAATGAGGCAGTGATCACTGAGATCCTGGCTGAAGACAGCAGAGGTGTATTTGGAGGTCAGGTTGGTTAGGATGATATCTATGAGGGTGCCTGTGTTTACGGATTTGGGGTTGTACCTGGTAGGTTCATTGATAATTTGTGTGAGATTGAGGGCATCAAGCTTAGATTGTAGGATGGCCGAGGTGTTAAGCATGTCCCAGTTTAGGTCACCTAACAGCACGAGCTCTGAAGATAGATGTGGGGCAATCAATTCACATATGGTGTCCAGGGCACAGCTAGGGGCGGAAGGTGGTCGATAGCAAGCGGCAACAGTGAGAGACTTGTTTCTGGAAAGGTGGATTTTTTAAAAGTAGAAGCTCAAATTGTTTGGGCACAGACCTGGATAGTATTACAGAACTCTGCAGGCTATCTCTGCAGTAGATTGCAACTCCGCCCCTTTGGCAGTTCTATCTTGTCCGAAAATGTTATAGTTAGGGATGGAAATTTCAGGGTTTTTGGTGGCCTTCCTAAGCCAGGATTCAGACATGGCTAAGACATCCGGGCTGGCAGAGTGTGCTAAAGCAGTGAATAAAACAAACTTAGGGAGGAGGCTTCTGATGTTAACATGCATGAAACCAAGGCTTTTACGGTTACAGAAGTCAACAAATGAGAGCGCCTGGGGAATGAGAGTGGAGCTAGGCACTGCAGGGCCTGGATTAACCTCTACATCACCAGAAGAACAGAGGAGGAGTAGGATAAGGGTACGGCTAAAGGCTATAAGAAATGGTTGTCTAGTGCGTTCGGAACAGAGAGTAAAAGGAGCAGGTTTCTGGGCACGGTAGAATAGATTCAAGGCATAATGTACAGACAAAGGTATGGTAGGATGTGAATACAGTGGAGGTAAACCTATACATTGAGTGATGATGAGAGAGATATTGTCTCTCGAAGCATAATTTAAACCAGGTGAGGTCACCGCATGTGTGGGAGGTGGAACTAAAGGGTTAGCTAAGGCGTATTGAGCAGGGCTAGAGGCTCTACAGTGAAATAAGGCAATAATCACTAACCAAAACAGCAATGGACAAGGCATATTGACATTAGGTAGAGGCATGCGTAGCCGAGTGATCATAGGGGTCCAGTGAGTAGCTCGGCGGGCTGGAGACACGGCGATTCAGACAGCTAGCGGAAGGGCCTTAGAGGAACGTCGCGACGGAAGAAGTCTGTTGTAGCCCCCTCGTGTTGTTACGTCGGCAGACCGGTCGTGAAGGATCAGCAGGGCTCCGTGTGGTAAAAGGGTCCAGTCCAATTGTCAAAATAGTTATAGTGGCCAAAGAATTTGTCCGATGGGCCTTTTCAACTAACAGTCCGATATGGTCTAGACAGTTAGCGGGCCGCGGCTAGCAAGCTAGCAGATGGGCATTCAGGGGACGTCGCGACGGAGGAGCCAGTTGAAAAACCCCCTAGGGCAGATTACGTCGGTAGTTCAGTCGTGACGGATCAGCGGCGCTCCATGTCGGCAGTAAAAGGGGTCCAGGCCAATTGGCAAAATAGGTATTGTAGCCATCAAGGAGTGGCTGATGGACCTCTTCGGCTAGCCGGGAGATGGGCGTAGCAAAGGCTAGCTCCAGGCTAATTGGTTCTTGCTTCGGGACAGAGACGTTACCAAGGAGTGGCCACTCGGATAGCAGCTAGCTATGATCCAGGTGAGAAGGTTCAGAGCTTGCGGTAGGAATCCGGAGATATGGAGAAAAATAAGACGGATTTGCTCTGGTTTGAATCGCGCTGTGCAAACTGGCAAGAGTTGTACAGGCTAAAGGTTAGCTGATGACCGCTAGCAGTGGCTGGCTGACTACTAGCTAGTAGCTAGTTAGCTGGCTAGCTTCTGT
This sequence comes from Salvelinus namaycush, assembly GCF_016432855.1. Classification (NCBI taxonomy): domain Eukaryota; kingdom Metazoa; phylum Chordata; class Actinopteri; order Salmoniformes; family Salmonidae; genus Salvelinus; species Salvelinus namaycush. The sequence continues at coordinate 35,347,351 of NC_052321.1, forward strand.
TGGGGGTTCCGGTTCAAAAGTAAAGAAAATATTAGATCCATTCCACATTGGGTGAGGAGAGTATATTGAAGTTGAGGTTAAGAAAAATATAAAAAATATTTAAAAAATATATGCGAAGAAAAAATATATAAAAAGATATTTACATGGGACATGACAAGACGAGGACAAAGACGTCTGACTGCTACGCCATCTTGGGGGGAAAAAATCATAATAAGAAATATGCCAAATCATCAATAGCAAAGTCATCAAATTCAACCTAGAATTAAACTTCAAATAGACAATACAATTGGCCTAGGGTTTCAAGCTCCGGTTGATTTCAAATGTAATTATATTTAGCGATATTGAATTGTGTTTTGTTGTCAATGCAACCAAATATCAACATTTGAAGGATATTTATCTTCTGCTTGGATAGTTCCATCTCTGCCACTGACTTAATTACAGTTTGCCTACAAATTAATAATTGATATTTTGGATTCACGTCTCCATCTCAACCAAAAATCTAAGTTAAATAATAGGACTAAATCAAATCCAAATGTATTTAAAGTGCATTTAAAGTTTGATTTGATTTAGTTTGGTTTGGTTGAGATGGAGACGTGAATCCATCATATCAATTATTAATTTGTAGACAAACTGGAATTAAAGCCAAATTAAAACTCCTTCAAATGTTGATATTTGGTTGCATTGACAACCAAACACAATTCAATATCACTTTTGAAATACAATAAATAGCATATTAATTTGTCAATAAGTTCAGAAATGATATGTTGGATTCATGTCTCCAACTCAACCAAAAATAAAAGTTAAAGAATGTAAATAAGCCAGTGGCTCAGATGTTGTAATCTTGTTAATCAACGTCTCAACCAAATATTACCCAATTTTCCATGTTGAAATGATGTGGTGTGCCCAGTGGGCAGTTATATTTCAGTAAAATATACACAAGACCTAAATTATTCTGTTTGATCTACAATAGCAAAAACCAATTGTAAACAAGTGCATAAAAATCCCTTGATCCATTTAGGGTATTTAATATATGTGTATATTGGTCTCAGTTAAAACAACCCATAAAGTATAGTTTTCCCAGTATAGTCCCAAAAGTGATTCCCAACTACCCTTGAAAGACAAAACAAAGGTAATCAGATCTGTTTATATTTGGACACATTTCAATACGAAGAGCAATTTAGTATACATCAGAGAGGTAATCCTGGTAGCATTACCAAAGAGCTTCTGTGTTTGTGACCGGCTGACCGCACCATCTAGCAGCTGGAAAATGTTTAATTCCAGGCAGACAAGGTCCCCTGTTTGGTATCCTATAATAAGTCAAAGCTCAAGTGGAGACGAGGCTCTATAGCCTTCCCCAACCACACGCCCTGGCGCCCTCCCAGAGAAAAGAGAAGAGAGAAACTCAGTTTAGCTCCTGGCCCGGCCTCTTCTCATCACTATAGTCGGGCCGGGAGAAACTAGAGGGCTACGTCCCAAAGGGCACCCTATATGGCCCCCTTTATAGTGCACTACATTTGATCAGGGCTATAGGAAATAGGGCGCTATTTGCGATATATGCAAGGAGTTCACAGCTGTGCCAGAGAGAATATTCAGTAGGACTCATGTGAGAAAGGACAGGAAAAAAATAAAGGAGGAAAAGAGTTGGCCTCTCTCTCTGATATCTACTGTACAGTGACAGAGCCTTTGACAGCTACATAACACCAGAGAAATAGCAAATCGCCAGCCCGGGACCTGCGATTCAGAGTTCAAGTGGTGTGGGTTCATGTTGGTCCACAGAGGGACTGACTGAAGAGTGGGCTAGATCTAGCTAACAGAGATTATGCAAAGAGCTCCACCCTCAACCCTCCGGCCGTCTTCCCACTTACTCAGGGAGGGATTAATGTGTGTTTATTCACCATTATGCTAAGTACCAAGCCATTCACCAGCCCCTGTCTCTCCCTGTGACACCAGCACCCCTGTTTTCATACGCCTAATAGCCTTAGCTAACTGCTAAAGTTTTCCACGCTAATGAACGCATGATTAATTAAAGAAATGCTGCCTGACCATGGTGATGGGTGCGTAAAGAGTTCCAGGGGCTAGCTCAAGGTTAAAAAGTCAGTGGCAGCCAGGTTTGCTACTCCAAATCCCTCCCATTACATCATTAGAAGGCCATACCCTCTACTCACGCTGAGCAGGGACGTCATTGGGCTTACTCAGCTTCCAGAGGGTTTGTTTTTGTATGAGTCGTTCTTTTGTTTGTTTTCCTAATTCAAAATATCACTCTCCTTACAGTTTTACATCTTTTGAAACTAAATTTGCTTCGTAAATGTCCTTTTTTAAATTATTTTGGAATTGAGAGGTAGACAAACTGTATAATAGCTCCGTTTAAATGTGACTGTTGAATATTTGTAAAGTGGTAGTTAAACTGGCGTTTTGGACGCTTTGTTTGCTTTGCAGGGCTTAATTAACAATACACCAGCACCATTTATACTACTCCTGGCTGTAAAACTTTAAGAGCTCCTAGAGGTTAGATCTGTACTTTTTCAGGAGTTTTCCAAGAGAAGCCTTGGGGGGAGCTTGACCCTTCACTCCAGCCAACACACAACTCCCCAAGAAACGGGAGACATTCGTTTTCTGGACTCCGGAGACGTAATTCCAGAGAAGGACAACCTTCCTCTTTCGTTGATAACTCTTCCCCCAGGGACAATGTGTAGTTAAATGGTAGATACAGTTCAAATGGATTCCAAGACCTTATGACAACACTGATATCACAGCCTGCCTCAGGGAATACACCAGTAACAGATGAAGTGAGCTCTCAGACTGAAGCTGTCTTGGTGACTTAGGATGTCAAACTGATAAGATACTGTGACAGTGGAAGAGATATCCATATGATGTGCAGTAGTGAAACATCATAAGGAGAAGGAAACTAAAAAGTGGACCCGTCTTTATCGTAAACCTGTTTTTTCTTCTACTGCCTCTTAATTGGAGGCAATTTTAAAGATTCTACTGGGACTTTTTATTGAGTCAACGGATCGGCTTCTTGCTATGAATTCTATCTACCACAGCGGAGCGAGAGTAGTAGGGGGGAAAAGTGTAACGGGTGGACTGTGTTTTATGAAGTCCAAGTTCAGTGAGAGTGCAGGCTAAACTGGGGGCCGAGCACAGTCTCTGGGTTTCATCTGATGTACGGTGGCAATAAAAAAAAAAACTAAATAAAAAGATCCCGGGCCCACATGCCTGTCATCTCAGATGTGTTTTGGATTGAAAATAGGATTAATGTGCTAAAGTGTGATTAGAATGGTTAAACACGATTAATTGGAACAGATTCCTATCGCCAGGGGAACCTGGGGCCCCCGTTCTTTGGACACGCTCCAGCTCCACTGACCAAGTGAACAAAGCACACCAACTGTCCAGGATTTTCCATGTCTCCCTCCGCTGTGTGTGTGAGTGCGCCTTTTCCCTTTTTCCCTTTGCATTTTCTCATAGCCAGCTTGTCTCAGAGCAGATTAAGTACAGCTGAGAATGTTGGTGTAGGCCCGCAGCGCACCATCCTCTGGGAATAGGCAGGAACCATGAGCCTGGACTTGGCTCGGCCTGCGTCAGTTGAAAAGTGCCATGCACCAAGGGCAGAGGTCCAGGTTGATCGGCTGGGGAGAGGGGAGTAATTCGGGGTTATTTAAAATGATCTATTAAACCCCTGAACTTTAATCATGGTTGCTACTATACTGACAGCCATTATTTACTTACAAATCAGTATGATGGGGAAGGGAGGAGGCTTAGAACGGAGCACTTGATTTGAATAATCTTTTAGGGTAGGGTAGGGTCGGCAGTGCATTAAGAGGGTGGAGGACGAGACTTGTGGTATTGGCATAGTCAACATTCCTTTCCAATAGACCCCACTCATCATCAGCACTTAAAACCTGCTATTTAGCATTAGCCCTTAGTCTTGGTGTATTGAATAGGTACAGTTGAAGTCGGAAGTTTATATACACTTAGGTTGGAGTCATTAAAACTCATTTTTCAACCACTCCACAAATTTCTTGTTAACAAACTATAGTTTTGGCAAGTCGGTTAGGACATCTACTTTGTGCATGACACAAGTCATTTTTCCAACAATTGTTTACAGACAGATTATTTCACTTATAATTCACTGTATCACAATTCCAGTGGGTCAGAAGTTTACATACACTAAGTTGACTGTGCCTTGAAACAGCTTGGAAAATTCCCGAAAATGATGTCATGGTTTTAGAAGCTTCTGATAGGCTAATTGACATCATTTAAGTCAATTGGAGGTGTACCTGTTGATGTATTTCAAGGCCTACCTTTAAACTCAGTGCTTATTTGCTTGACATCATGGGAAAATCAAAAGAAATCAGCCAAGATCTCAGAAAAAAACATTGTAGACCTCCACAAGTCTGGTTCATCCTTGGGAGCAATTTCCAAATGCCTGAAGGTACCACGTTCATCTGTACAAACAATAGTACGCAAGTATAAACACCATGGGACCACGCAGCCGTCATACCGCTCAGGAAGAAGACGCGTTCTGTCTCCTAGAGATGAACGTACTTTGGTGCGAAAAGTGTAAATCAATCCCAGAACAACAGCAAAGGACCTTGTGGAGATGTTGGAGGAAACAGGTACAAAAGTATCTATATCCACAGTAAAACGAGTCCTATATCAACATAACCTGAAAGGCCGCTCAGCAAGGATGAAGCCACTGCTCCAAAACAGCCATCAAAAAGCCAGACTACGGTTTGCAACTGCACATGGGGACAAAGATTGTACTTTTTGGAGAAATGTCCTCTGGTCTGATGAAACAAAAATAGAACTGTTTGCCCATAATGACCATCATTATGTTTGGAGGAAAAATGGGGAGGCTTGCAAGCCGAAGAACACCATCCCAGCCGTGAAGCACGGGGGTGGCAGCATCATGTTGTGGGGGTGCTTTGCTGCAGGAGGGACTGGTGCACTTCACAAAATAGATGGCCTCATGAGGAATGAAAATTATGTGGATATATTGAAGCAACATCTCAAGACATCAGTCAGGAAGTTAAAGTTTGGTCGCAAATGGGTCTTCCAAATGGACAATGACCCCAAGCACACTTCCAAAGTTGTGGCACAATCGCTTAAGGACAACAAAGTCAAGGTATTGGAGTGGCCATCACAAAGCCCTGACCTCATTCTATAGAAAATTTGTGGGCAGAACTGAAAAAGCGTGTGCGAGCAAGGAGGCCTACAAACCTGACAAAGTTACACCAGCTCCGTCAGAAGGAACGGGCCAAAATTCACCCAACTTATTATGGGAAGCTTGTGGAAGGCTACCAGGAATGTTTGACCCAAGTTAAACAATGTAAAGGCAATGCTACCAAACACTAATTGAGTGTATGTTAACTTCTGACAAACTGGGAATGTGATGAAAGAAATAAAAGCTGAAATAAATCAATCTCTCTACTTTTATTCTGACATTTCACATTCTTAAAATAAAGTTGTGATCCTAACTGACCTAAGACAGGGGATTTTTACTGGGATTAAATGTCAGAAATTGTGAAAAACTGAGTTTAAACGTATTTGGCTAAGGTGTATGTAAACTTCGGACTTCAACTGTAGCGCACTGGTGAAAAGTAGTGCACTATATAGGGAATAGGGTGTCATTTGGGAAATACTCAAGTATCGGGGCATCCCAATGCGCCCTGGTCAAAAGTAGTGCACTATATAGGGAATAGGGTGTCATTTGGGACTTAAGTAGGTGTGCGTCCCAATGGGTCCTGGTCAAAAGTAGTACACTATATGGGAATAGGGTGTGATTTGAGATGCAGACCCTAACCCACTCAGCACAGTAGTGTGTAGGTGATGATCTTGGTAGTGTCACTGGGCGGGCCCGGAAACACTCACTCAGGGAGCAGAACCACTTGTTTGAGTTATGTGTAAACACAGTCGTCCTCTGACAGACACCCAAAGTCAAACTGGTTTACTGTGGGCCGCAGAGTAATAAAGCAGGACCCAGCACTCACAGGTCATTACTTCAGGCTGTCTGTCTCCCCTGGGCCCTGTCACTGGGCTTAGGGGAACACAGGAGTGTGTGATGTAATTCACAGGGTCCAAGGATATATAACACATAGATAATCAAAGTACTGAATGTGATCAAATGAATGAAGAAAACAAGTATATGTGTGAATAATAAAGGAATGAATAAGATTAAATGAATTTACACATTATATTTGTATATTAGAATTATTTATCCGGGTAGATTATTTTACAATACGTACATAAATAAGACATAATGTAGTTATCTCAGCTCGATCTCTGGTAACATTGTTCTTATTACTATATGATTATAATTATCTTGTAAAAACAATGTAACAATAAGTGTAATTGCTCATTTTTACACTGTACTTGCAGCAGTAAAAACTGTATTTTACAATACTTTTGTAAAAATAACTAAGTGTGGAAAACATTAACTCTTAGACAGAGGCACACAACAGAAGACACACACACACACGAGGCCCCCTGTATAAGGTCACTTTATTATAGTCCACTGGGTGATTACAGTGCACCAGGAAAGGTCAGGGGTCGAGTAAAGACAGTTTGATGTCCTTAGCTGTTACATAACCTAAAGCAAACAGACTATGGTAATGTCCCAAATGGCGCCCTATTCCCTATATAGTGCACTACTCCTAGTGTGCCATTTGGGATGCAGAGGAGACTTTACCCTACTACACATTCATCTTCTGAAGTAAGGAACCTGCTCTAGGGAGAGAAGGAAGACCCTGACTATACCATAAAAGTATATAGAGTCTGGCAGCTAAGGCCAATAAACAACTGTTGAACCCAGTAAAACCTTTATGAGTTCCTGAGTGGACGGGGTGACCGTAGAACAGGATATTGGGAGTGAAACAAACCAGAAGATGAACAAGGAGAAAGAATAGATAAATCTGAGAGGATTATGGTTGAAAAAAAGGGATCATACATTTACTGTCACAATGAATAGGCTGTGTGATCAGTCTTCTCTGGGCTATTTGGTGGGTGAGCGGAGATTGAAACTTAGGGCCTACTGACCACACAGAGACGCTGAAAGACAGCCCAATGTGGGTTTTCAGAATAGCCCCTGACCCCTGATCTGAAAATAAGAATTTCCATAAGAAAATAAGTCAATGCCAGGGCCCATAGTTCTCTGGTCAAAAGAAGTGCACTTTAATAGGGAATAGGGCGCCATTTGGTATGCATTACATGTAAAGGATCTAACCAGCTACTCATATACAGTCCAAGCCAAATACTAAAACCATCTAACTTGGCAAACACCTTTCTTGGTTTAAAAAAATCATGGCTTTATGAGTGTGTTAGCTGAATTAACAAACTGAAAAGTAAACGAGAAACATGCCTACAGTACAAACAAACTGAAAAACCTCTGTCAGATTTCCAACGCTGACACCCCTGGCTTATCCCTCCAGCTATAATCATGTCTGCGCCCACAATGGTATCCTATTCCCTAAATAGTGCACTACTTTTGAACCGGGCCCGTAGGGTGCCATTTGGGACACAACCCCTGACTGCACACTAAATGGACGTCGGCACTCAGTACTGTTTGTCTGTGTGAAGTGACACACCACAATTTTAAAGGTGAGGTGTTTCTACAGATTAGATTTATAAGGTTCTGCAGTTTCCGAAAGAGCCAAGCATTAGCAAGTTATAGGCTTTGGCCCCAAACCCGTGGTCGCTCTGGCCTGACAGCAGAGTAATATGCTCTGTCAGGAGAATTCAGACAGGACCCGACTTAAAGGGAGGCTCTGCTGATGCCTGTCTGTAATTGCCTGGGTCATGGCTGCGGCTCCACTGCAGACGACTGAGGCAGGTATTATATATTACTAATACGGTGAGGGACTTCAAAACCTCATAAAATGAAGTATCAAGGGTATTTCTCCCAACTCCAACTTTCAGCTCTGGGGCCTGGATTTTGTAGAAATCAAGATCTGGTTCCTCCCTATACATTCTCTCTTTCTTGTTCTCTTTTTTTCTTGCTTTTTTAACATTAATTTCCAACAATGGTACTTTTCATGTGAGTGAGAGCAGAGCAAGGCAAGCCTCACTCAGCATGTGGAGGGGAGTGGAGGGATAAAGGGATGGAGGCAGGGCCGGCTCCAGGCATAAGCGACATAAGCAGTCGCTTAGGGCCCCTGGGCAGCTAACAATTTTTTGATTGGTAAGTTAGTCTAGCCAGTTATCTAAACTGTAATCATGGCTGAATACCGACCGAGCACGCAGGGCACGTGCCCAGGGGCCCTGACTTTCAGGGGGCCCCCATTGATTGTGTTAGTCACTCTCACTCTGATGTCATTAACATGGCATAAGTCATGGCAAAATGTGTAGAATTGTAGGAAATTATCTCTGCCCCATAGCAAAATGAGTAGAATTGCATGAAATGTGCTATAAAATTGCAAAATGTTCTTCCAGCCCTCATGGCAAAATGTGTAGAACTGCGGAGAACTTGCTTCAAAACTGCAACATTTTCTCCCCCCCCAAATCTCGCCTAGGGCCCCCAAAACGCTAGAGCCGGCCCTGGATGGAGGGATGTGTGTGAATGACTTTGCAAACTATTTTTACTGAGAGGGATCCAACGATGACTTGGCTAATGGAGCTGGTAGGGAAACGTCTTTACTAAAAATACTACAGCCTTGGGTCTGCCTGAGTGACTGCATTGAATGTCTTATGTGTTAACACTAAAATATCACACAAGTTGGCTCGTTCCAGTGTAGGCTACCGTATAAGGCAACAGTACATTATTAGGTCTGATTCAGACTGCACACTCTCACACACAGCACACACGCACACATGTCTGTATTCATACACCAGTGGAGGCTCCTCAGAGGAGGAAGGGGAGGACCATACTCCTCAGTGAATTTCATAAAATTGAAAATTGTAAAAAATTTAAAAAGTTGTCCTTTTTAGATAAAACTATACTAAATATATTCACGTCATCAAATTATTTATTAAAACACACTGTTTTGCAATGAAGGTCTACAGTAGCCTCAACAGCACTCTGTAGGGTAGCACCACGGTGTAGCCAGAGGACAGCTAGCTTCCGTCATCCTCTGAGTACAAGGACTTGGTTCACACCCCCTTCTATAGACTTACACAATAATTATGACAACTTCTGGAGGACGTCCTCCAACCTTTCAGAGCTCTTGCATGAACTGACATGTACACCGAATCAAAGGATCAGAGAATGAATCTAGTACTGAAAGCATAAGCTACAGCTAGCTAGCACTGCAGTGCATAAAATGTGGTGAGTAGTTGACTCAAAGGGAAAGACAATAGTTGAACAGTTTTCAATAAATTAATTTCTTCAAAAATTAAGGAGAAGCAAGAGAGAGATAGAGTGTCATTTTGTTCAGTTTCACTTATTTAGCTGGCAAATGCAGCTAGCTAGTTTAGCCTACTTCAGCACCCTACTCAAACAGAAGGATGCTATGTTAGCTAGCTAGCTAGCTATGACTATCCAACACAACACTGGAACTCTTCCAAGTCAAGTAATTATTAGTAATTTATTACTAAATTGCTTACTGACTACACAATGTAAAGTCACTGCATGATTGTAGAAGGTTTACTAACGCGTTAGTTCTATTAGCTATGTCACACACAGCTGATGTGTTGTGCATTGAAGACCACAAACGAAGGGAAAAGGTAAAAGGAGGAGAGCACATAGATGCGAGAAGGAATGCAGCTGCTATGATGAATATGAACTGTTTTTATGCATGACCAGGATTGTAATCATTCCACCGATTCTGTTGAAAAACATTTCTTAAACGGAAAGCAAATGGAACAAAACAGGGATAAACATATCTGAATTTGTCCAATAGAAACTCTCGTTTGCATCTGTTGGACTAATGATTACACCGTAGATCAGCAAGATCACCTCAACATTTTCTCTCAACCTGTGTGCACCTACATTGTAATCTTTCATTCATAGGCTAGGTTGTAGCAACCTCATGATGGGTATAGGAAAAATTTGAGTATCATGTAGTAGCCTAAACCTATCGATCCTACATTGAGCTGGTTGAATGGAATATGAATGACAGTCATCCAATATGCTGTAATAGAAATAAGGCCATGTTCATGAAAAAATAAATAATCCTCCCTCATCTTAAACAGCACTGAACGCCACTGGCACACACACACTCAATGAGTTATTTGCTTTTTCACCGACATAAAGTTTAACATATACATTTAACAACGTCTGTTTCAAACAATACTTCTAATTTTACAAAAATCTTATGAGAAATACTCTGACAAAAACAAACCTCAAGTTATAGGGAGCAAATTTTTTTTTTTTAAACAATAAAAAAAGTCAAATTATTCTAGAAACCAAACAGCTTGATGAGGTATTTGTTAACAGCCATCAAGAAAAAGTCAACATTGATTTTATTAATGCAGGAGGTTAATTATTTTTCCACTCCAAAGATCAGGTTCACCAAACAACAATACATGGGGTATGTCCCAAATGCCACCCTATTCCCTATGTAGTGCATTACGTTTGACCGGAGCTATATAGGCCTTGGTTAAAATTAGTGCACTATAAAAATAATAGGTTGTGATTTGGGACTCAAACATGGGTATGATGTACTGTCCATTAGCGATAGCTTTAGCTTGTTGTAAAGCTTTACCGTTAATTGGATAGACAAAGACCAGAAAGAAATATCCGATATTGGTTGGAAATTATAGTTATTTTTCATACAAAGCTTTAATCCCAGTTTTTTTTTCCATTGTGGGACTATTTCATGACTCCTTGAGTTCCATTTATTGTCTTCTTTCTTTACTTGAGAGAAGGTTTTGGTGCCAAAGGTGTTAACACTTAATATGCCGAGCCTCGCTACAGGTAGTAGTACACCAATGAGCAGCCATTATGACTGCAACATTCTAATAATCGAATAAATACATTTCATATACGCTATCGGAAAAAATGATGCTTTTCTTGTGTTTATGAAGGTCTTAGGTTACATTAGAATCAGATGGCATACCAGTTTTTGATGTGCTCAGAGGACTGTTATTAGCATGTTTTAACCACTCCTATAAAAATGTTAGATGATCAGATACTCAACAAGGTCTGATTTCAATATTACTGAAACAGAACCCAAGTGGTAAATATTAAGATCCAGTCCATTAAAAAGATTGGAGGCCCCTTACACTTACGCAAAACTTCTAGCAAAGTGCATAGCGCATAGAATTAAAAAGATATTGTCGGATATTATTCATAGAAATCAGACAGGTTTTTTACATGGTCGATACATTAATTCAGGGCTTAAAAACAAAGGTGTCATTGTGCGCTGATGATTCATGTTTTCTTTTAATTCCACAATTTGGATCACTCCACAGACTCATAGATGATCTAGATACTTTTTCTAACCTCTCTGGATTACAACCCTTTATTCAGATTACAACCTCTCACTTTCAGTTATTTGAAAATGAAATAATCTCCAATATTGGTATTGCTTTTATTGTTTTATCAATATTTCTATTGTTAAAACAAGCCATAGAAAGTTGGTTGCAATTTCACTTTAATCCACCAGAAAATACAGAACAAATACTATGGTTCAACTCAAATAAATTAACTTTTTAAAAACCAATATATATATTTTTTCATTAAATAAAGGTATAATCTTTATAAATTATATCATCAATAGGACTGGTGGAGTTATGTCACACATGCAGCTAACAAAATTATATGGAAACGTCTGCTCTACTCAAAATTACAACCAACTAATTGCAGCATTACCGCAAACATGCAAGAGGCAAGTGGTAAGGAACTTGTCTGTCGGCCCTGCATTAAATACCAAAATTGGCTAAAGAAAATAAATTTAAAAGTACACCAGTTTATAATATGAACAAAAAAATGGACAGCTGTGCAATATTGATTGCAAATAGTTGGGAAGAGATTTGATGTACCGATTTCATGACACATGGTTTAAAAAACTGGTTTTTAGAAATGTTAGCAAATTTATTACAAATAAAAACTGAAATATCACATTTACATAAGTATTCAGACCCTTTACTCAGTACTTTGTGGAAACATCTTTGGCAGCGATTACAGCCTCGAGTCATCTTGGATATGACGCTACAAGCTTGGCACACCTGTATTTGGGGAGTTTCTCCCATTCTTCTCTGCAGATCCTCTCAAGCTCTGTCAGGTTGGATGGGGAGTGTCACTGCACAGCTATTTGCAGGTCTCTCCAGAAATGTTAGATCGGGTTCAAGTCCGGGCTCTGGCTGGGCCACTCAAGGACATTCAGACACTTGTCCCAAAGCCACTCCTGCATTGTCTTGGCTGTGTGCTTTGGGTCATTGTCCTGTTGGAAGGTGACCCTTCGCCCCAGTCTGAGGTCCTGAGTGCTCTGGAGCAGGTTTTCATCAAGGATGTCTCTGTACTTTGCTCCGTTCATCTTTCTGTTGATCCTGACTAGTCTCCCAGTCCCTGCCGCTGAAAAACATCCCCACAGCATGATGCTGCCACCACCATTCTTCACCATAGGGATGGTATGGACAGGTGATGAGCGTTGCCTGGTTTCCTCCAGACATGACGCTTGGCATTCAAGCCAAATAGTTCAATCTTGGTTTCATCAGACCAGAGAATCTTGTTTCTTATTGTCTGGGAGTACTTTAGGTACCTTTTGGAAAACTCCAAGCGGGCTGTCATATGCCTTTTACTGCGGAGTGGCTTCTGTCTGGCCACTCTACCATAAAGGCCTGATTGGTGGAGTGCTGCAGAGATGGTTGTCCTTCTGGAAGGCTCTCCCATCTCGACAGATGATGGGAGAGTGACTCTAGAGCTCTGTCAGAGTGATCATCTGGTTCTTGATCACCTCTCTGACCAAGGCCCTTCTCCCCCGATTACTCAGTTTGGCCGGGCGGCCAGCTCTAGGAAGAGTCGCTGGTGGTTCCAAACTGCTTCCATTTAGGAATGATGGAGGCCACTGTGTTCTTGGGGACCTTCAATAATGCATAAATGTTTTGGTACCCTTTCCGAGATCTGTGGCTCGACACAATCCTGTCCCGAAGCTCTACGGACAATTCCTTCGACCTCATGGCTTGGTTTTTGCTCTGACATGCACTGTCAACTGTAGTACCTTATATTGACAGGTGTGTGCCTTTTCAAATCATATCCAATCAATTTAATTTACCACAGGTGGACTCCAATCAAGTTGTGAAAACATCAAGGAGGATCAATGGAAACAGGATGCACATGAGCTCAATTTCGAGTCTCATAGCAAAGGGTCTGAATGCTTATGTAAATAAGGTATTTCTCTTTTACAATTTTTATACATTTGAAAAAATTTGTAAAAAACTGTTTTTGCTTTGTCATTATGGGGTATTGTGTGTCGATTGATGAATATTTTTTTTATTTAATCCATTTTAGAATAAGGCTGTAACGTAACAAAATGTGGAAAAAGTGAAGTGGTCTGAATACTTTCCAAATGCACTATATACATATACATATATATATATACGATACAACCATCCCAGTTCTGCAGACTTTGCTGCAAAGAGACAATCATTAGATCATTTGTTTTGGTACTCTCCAAATGTAGGTTTTTTTGGTCGCAGGTTCAGGAATGGCTGAAGAATTGCATCATTTACCTGGAGCTATCTCTGCAAATAGCGCTGCTGGGTGATTTAAAAGTAATAGTCAATCGGTCAATAATAAAATAATACTCTTAGCAAAAATGTTTATCTTTAATTTACAATCAGTAGAATCTTTGAGAATAGAAAAGGTTCAGAACTTTTGAGAATCATCATGGCTCAGTTGAAAAATATATGGCAAAATAAATCAAAACTGAATGGTGTTCAGAGATAGATGGGAGGGGTTGAGTGGAGCTGAAGGATGTGACTAAAAACAATCAAAAGATAACTATTGTAAAATATACTGTGTCCATTAAATGCATATAGTATGTATAAGCTGGAAGTATACACCAAAGTAGAAGCCGGTTAGGGGAAAATAATAAAGGAATATACATTAGAAAAAAATATACAGGACCAGTCAAAAGTTTGGACACATTCTCATTCAAGGGTTTTTCTTTATTTTTACTATTTTCTACACTGTAGAATAATAGTGAAGACATCAAAACTATGAAATAACACATATGGAATCATGTAGTAGCCAAAAAAGTGTTATATATCAAAATATATTTTAGATTTTAGATTCTTCAAAGTAGCCACGCTTTGCCTTGATGACAGCTTTGCACACTCCGGGGACACATTGATTATATGCAACGCAGGACAAGCTAGTAAACCTAGTAATATCATCAACCATGTGTAGTTATAACTAGTGATTATGTGAAGATTGATTGTTTTTTATAAGATAAGTTTAATGCTAGCTAGCAACTTACCTTGGCTCCTTGCAGCCACAAGGTCCTTTTGACGCTGCACTCGCGTAACAGGTTGTCAGCCTGCCACGCAGTTTCCTCGTGGATTGCAATATATTCAGCGTCCAAAAAGGCCGATTACCGATTGTTATGAAAACTTGAAATCGCCCTAATAAATAGGCCGTGCCGATTGAAAATACAGATAGCGTTTTTCACCGTGAATGGCGATCAGCGTTTACCCACCTACCCGCAAAACACCAGTCTCAACGTCAACAGTGAAGAGGCGACTCCGGGATGCTTGCCTTCTAGGCAGAGTTGCAAAGAAAACTGGCCAATAAAAATTAATTATTAAGATGGGCAAAAGAACACAGACACTGGACAGAGGAACTCTGCCTAGAAGGCCAGCATCCCGGAGTCGCCTCTTCACTGTTGATGTTGAGACTGGTGTTTTGCGGGTACTATTTAATGAAGCTGCCAGTTGAGGACTTGTCTGTTTCTCAAACTAGAAACTTTAATGTACTTGTCCTCTTGCTCAGTCGTGCACCGGGGCCTCACACTCCTCTTTCTATTCTGGTTAGAGACAGTTTGCGCTGTTCTGTGAAGGGAGTAGTACACAGCGCTGTACGAGATCTTCAGTTTCTTGGCAATTTCTCACATGGAATAGCTTTCATTTCTCAGAACAAGAATAGACTGACGAGTTTCAGGAAAAAGTTATTTGTTTCTGGCCTTTTTGAGCCTGTAATCGAACCCACAAATGTTGATGCTCCAGATATTCAACTAGTCTAAAGGCCAGTTTTATTGCTTCTTTAATTAGAACAACAGTTTTCAGCTGTGCTAACATAATTGCAAAAAGTTTTCTAATGGTCAATTAGCCTTTTAAAATGATAAACTTGGATTAGTTAACACAACGTACCATTGGAACACAGGAGTGATGGTTGCTGATAATGGGCCCTCGGTACGCCTATGTAGATATTCCATAAAAAATCTGCCATTTCCAGCTAGAATAATTATTTACAACATTAACAATGTCTACGCTGTATTTCTGATCAATTTGATGTTATTTTATTGTAAAAAAAAAAGTGCTTTTCTTTCAAAAACAAGGACATTTGTAAGAAACTTTTGAACGGTAGTGTACATACCAACCCACACCTACACACACATGCTAGCATATACACACATACACATACACAAGCAAATACACACACATGCATGCACACGCGTGCAGAAACACACACATGCCAACAGAGAGCATGGTGGGAAGACTCAGAGTTGCCCACGTCTCCAAGAATTCTAGAAGTTTCCACTTTTAAATGCAGCAGCCCCTAGTTGTTAAAGTGGCTAGGATGCCGGTCTCGAGGGGGAAGAAAGAAAGCATTCTCTTATTCACATCTGTGACACATCAAGGAAGCAGCGGGATGCACAGTGGACATGTCTTCACTCAGTGTCAGGTGTATTACAGCTCGCCTGGCTGGCTGAGGGGAAGAGAGAAATGGCAGCACTTAGCTCCTCTGCAAGTCATTTTGTTTGCAGTTGGCACCGTTTACGGACGTCTGATGGCTGCATGTTAAAGTCTACGACCCAAAGTGCACCCTGTTCTCTGTTTAGTGCACTACCTTTGACCATTGGGCTCTGGGGTCAAAGGGAAAGCTTTAAATAGGGAATAGGGTGCACTTTGGGACATATCCAAAGATGTTTTCCTCTTCGTCTCTATCTCGTCTTTCTGTTTTTTTCTGCAAACGTGTTTGTTTTGTGTCCAAACATGCAATTACTCAAGTCAAGACTAACCCTCTATATCAAAACCATATACATTTTATATAGAGGGCCCCAAAACATGTGAACGCAACCTTCAGTATGTCATTGTAATGACTGTTAGTCTCTACCCACAACACTCAGAAGCTATTCATGTAAAGATAACAGATTATGATTTGCGTAATACAAATTAAATACAAACACTATTATAAACAAACACATTTTCCCTGATTTCTTCTCTGACGATGGTCTTGGAAGCTTGCCAAACAAATTCATGAGAGTGCATCCCAATAACCCATGGGCCTTTGTCAAAAGTAGTGCACTAAATAGGGAATTGAGTGCCATTTGGGACGAAACCCATGAGTGGCTTAGTGAAGACAACACAGCTAATAGTTGAATACATTTCTCATGTTGTTCGGATTATTCGACCGTTATCATATTTCATCGGATTACAGATTGGCCGCTTATTAAATCCCCTTCCGAAGCAGATGCATAAGGTACGCCCCAAATGGCACCCTATTCCCTATGTAGCACTACTTTTGACCAGAGCCCTATAGGGAATAGGGTGCCATTTGGAACACATTCAGTATCTGTGTACAATCCATAAAACAAGCACAAAAAATTTACCACAAACAGATGAATCTAAGAGCAAGCTGTGATAGTTTTACAGAATTCCTATTTATTTAACAACAGGGAAAAAAAGACAGCTATTCATTATGAAGAAATGTTTTGTGGCCCCTTTAATTTCTCATCTAAATAGCAACTTTCTTTCTCCAGATGTTTTGACTGTCTCTACCAGACCGAAACAGCTCTGGATTCATAATCGCTGTCGACTGACATGATGCATGCATACATTTCTGCTGCTCACAATCCCTGAGAAACATTACAGACAAACCAAATGACTAGGCCCTGAATATACAGAGTACTGACTGCGACAGCCTCATATACAAGTAATGCATGTCCTGACCCCTGACCTTCTCAGTCTAGTGACTTATATCTACAGTGTGTTCAATGTTACAAACTCCCGTAGGTCTTCGTAGCAGTACATAAACACGAGCCAGGGCTTTATCAGGAATGGTGGAAGATATTAGTTATTCTGATTGATTTGGAGGCTTTGCTTTGCAAACATCCTCTGTTGTGACAGTACACGACGGCCTCGGCCCAGACATGCTGTTACCCCTAAATGACATCTCCTAATATGTCTGCAGCTGGGTTTTAGAGAGCACCGCACCCTTGACTTGAATATCAATCTAACAATTAGGGAAACGCAGATCCACATTCAGGGGCCCTCCCTCCATTCCCCTTTCTCTCCATCCATCCCTCCTTCTCTCGGTCCCCCTGCTGTTCTGGTGAAGGAATTCTTCATAACCTGAGATGGGAAGATTAATTAAGATTATCAGGTGCTGTGGCCCCTACTCCCTATGTGTTTACTCTGCATTTGGCCCTTATAGGGATAGCCAACACACATATCGCTGCTTCTTATTTGAGGACAATTGCTGCTGATGAGGAAGGGGAGATAAGGGGATCACTAGGGAGGAAATGGTGCTCCGAGTTCTTTCTTTCTCTAGACCCAGTGGGAGGCTAGTGTGAGGCTCCTGGGTAAAGCTTGAATAACAAATGAGTTTTGCTGTGGATTTGGCTAATCATCCTGACTGTGCCCTGCCTGCCTTACTGAAGCCCCCCCAATTCTCATACTTATCACAGAGCAAAGTCCAAGCACTTGAACTGCAGACCCCTTGTCCCTAATTAAGGACAACTGCAAATGAAAAGCAGCTGGCTGTAATTACATAATTAAAGTGGCTTTTGGGGGGAAAGAAGCATAATTTCTGCAGCCATCGCCATAAATCTTGTGCTGTCTGAGCCCATACGTTTAACATGAACTTTTACCCAGCAGGTTAATGCATTACTCATAGAAAAAACACAGTATCCCTTTGTATTTTGGTTGAACCTGCTTAATAACAAAGAGTCAGTTGGGCAGGCGGGAGGTGGGCCGGGCAGGGAGGGAGCTATCTCTACCCGTGAATGACTCAGATACTTTCTACAGCACGATGTACTGGCACCTTCACTTAGCTCCATGTGTGAACTTTCTTTCCTGTTTTAACACAAGTCGGGTCCGCTTTTTGACTGCACCAGTGAAAACCTCACTTATAATAATACTGAGTTGCCTGTATAAAGCATGTACCAAAGATGGAACATTGGAGCTTCATAAAACACATATTGAATTACAGTCTGCTTAGAAGAATTGTTTACTTTTTTATAAGTATGAATGGGAAAATAAAACAGCAAGTTAATTTCTGTAATTTGAATGTCCATTGTTTAAAATGTTTTAATAATAAATAATTAAATGCTTGCCACTGATGTGCCAGATTTTTTTTTTAAGTTTCTAATTTTATAATTACTCACTAAAACCCCTAAAGTGAACATTTGGTTTTACTTTCGATAATTTTGATGAAACCAAAGTCCGGGATAACTATTCCCCTAGAAACACTAGAACCACCAGCTAGCAGAACTGCAATTAAGCAATTATGACCATTTCACAGAATAAGCTATAAACACCTCTAAGTGTATTGTGAATGGGCCTCTGCACGTTCCGACAGCCCTAACGCACAATCTTTTGTCAGCCTCTCTCCAGAATGATTAATAGTTAAATTTTTCCAAATTATTTAGACACACAAATAATTTCATACAACGAGGGGCTATTAGCACATCTTGTAATAGACATGTTACTATGATGAAAGCTTTAATTTGTTTTCGGAGCACTTAAAGGGTTAGAAAAGCCACTCCGCTCCCCATCATCAATCATGTGTCACTTAACCGAAGTGTTATATTATGGGAGTAATGAAAATACGCTCAACTTTAAATGGATGCAGTTGGACAGCTGGCTTCCCCTGGCTTTGAATCCATGCTTACTGTTTTCACTGTAAAGACAATTACACGTAGTCCTCTGGTACATGATTTGTCCAGTCAGACATGAAGGATATTATTGGCACCAAGCACAACTGCTATTATGCTAGCTGTCAGACAGACGTAATTGAAAAGGAAAGTGTAGTTTCACAGGAAGAAAAATATCTGATGTATGGTGGTTCTTATAGCTTATGTTGTGATTAGCCAAGAAGTCTGAGTAGGTCAACAAATGAGACATAATGCTCTTCCTCTTTTTTTATTATTATTATTTTTTTTTAATCTAAAATATTGGCTAGACAATACAGTATTGTTTAGGGGCAGAGTGGATAAATAATCAGAATATTAAAATATCTTTGGGCAAGAATATGCCATGGTAGACAAAGATATATATATTGTAATGAAACAGGCAGGGAGCAGGTCTCGAACCCTCAACCTTCTAGCCCGAGGTCCGGCGCGCTATCGACTGTGCCGCAAAAGCATGCTCAAGCGGCAGAGTCGATTTCCGCGCTTATAAACCCAGGGTCGTTACACTACTCCCTCCTTTCAAAGAGCGCGTCCTCGCGCTAGCTTGCGACTTTACGTCTTACAGGAACGCGCTCACCGGCCAAGCACACGCACTGTCGTGGATGCGAGGTCCGATCACTTCCGACACCAATGTAATGAAACAGGCAGGGAGCAGGTCTCGAACCCTCGACCTCCTAGCCCGAGGTCCGGCGCGCTATCGACTGTGCCGCAAAAGCATGCTCAAGCGGCAGAGTCGATTTCCGCGCTTATAAACCCAGGGTCGTTACAATATATACACTGTATATATAACAGTGACTTGTTTGCCTTCCAAAATGTGACCTCTGACAGTTAGTTTTGTTGACCACTTCAAAAGGACCTCACATTTGTCATGAAATTGAATATGTCTGAATAAAGAGCGAGGCTACTTTTGAGGAAAAGTGGGGTGAGATTTCTCTCCTGAATATAAAAGCCAGAATTATCAGTGTTGCATCATGTAATTGATATATTCATGAAATTGAACACTGCCCCAATACCCACTTCTAAACACACAGATGTTCATAGGCTGATCATATTCAGAAGGAAAGTAAATCTCTGGGAAAAGACACGAAGTAAATGGTGTGCAGTTCAAGGGATTATAAGAATCGTAGCTGTTTAAGGTTTTAACTCTGCTGTCATCCATGACCAATATAAGGGCCAATGGTGGTCCTATTTTTGCGTTGCAAATGGCACCCTATTCCCTAAACAGTGCACTACTTTAGACCAGGGCCCTGGTCAAAAGGATTACACTACATAGGGAATAGGGTACCATTTGGGGAAAAGTCAATGATTTCCTTTGGCTCTTTGTTGAACTGTTCTCTGTGTGTTTTCTTTTCCCTCAGCATGCATAGCCTACCCACAGTTGTAGGTGATGTTATTTCTATTGGAAAGCTGTTCAAAAAGGTGGCTCAGCCAAGGACAAGGCTACGAGGGAATCCTATACTAAAGGTAATCATGGTGGCAAGGGCAAAATGCGAAGCAGATTTCCACTTATTTACTCTACGTTACTTTGTGACTTTAAAGAGCGTCAGACCAATTACAAGCCCAATGCACGTTCTCCCTTATGGAACGGCACGGTGCTGTGCCTGGACGCCGTTCACTCAGTTTACTCTCTCGGCTCACTCTGTCTCTCTCTCCCGGACTGCCGGTGTACTGTAAATTCGTTTTCTGGTTGAGGTAGAGCTGTTTTTGTAACCACGCTTGTTGACACGTTTCCGTGCTGCCATGCGGAGGACCTGATTGGGACCATGAGTGTTCCAGCAACAGCATTCGTTTTCAGAGCCCTGACAGACTTCAGGGTTAAGATGTTCCGAATTAGATTTGAATTACAACCACTAAATGCCCCTGTCACAGCGTGTTATGGCTGACACTACCCATGTGCGTTTCGCTGACTCAGGTCTTATAGGAAGGCCCACAGCTAAAACAAAGGCATACTCCAAAAGGCATAGCCCCTAAAATTGTCACTGTGTAAAATGGTAAGAGAGAGGTATTTCTCAGATCACAATCCTAATCCTAACACAGCCCTAGCTGGGAAAATAGGCCCTACAATCCTGGGTGGAACGTTTCCAGAGAAGGGGGTTTTAAGATAAAAGCAAATAGAATTAGTTTGATCTTTAGAAGCTTTTTCTGTTTTGATTTTGAGAACCAAGTGTAAAAGAAAGAAGATGTTTTTTTTAAAACATATGAATGTTGTTATTTGCCATTGAATTTGAGATGGGTACTTTTCTTTTGATGCTCTTAGTGCACAAAAGACTCAGCTAACAACACAAGAGCAGAAGAACATTTCATTTAGTATAATTAAAAACTTTAGTCGATTTAATGAAAACAACACACACAAATAAACAACAGAAGTGGCCTTAATTTATTAACAAGGTAAAAAAAATTAAATGATAGATTCAATAATAACAACAAAAATCTGAACCATCAATCTGGCCAGACTGCAACTCAACTTTTCCCCTATCTCTTCATGTCCTGTCGTGATGAGAGACCTGTCATGATGAGAGACTACGCCGCTCTTTGACACAGAGCCATACACACACAACTCTCTCAAAGTGAAGATCTTTCAAGAGGGAGCTAAATCACTCTGCTTCAGCTCAGCTCGGCTCGGCTCGGCGTCTAGCTACAGATGTTTAAACTCCAGCTCCCTGACAACGTAATTGGCCCAGGGCTATACACGGAGGGGAAGAAGCAGGTATCCTTAAACAACAGTCAAAGTCTCCCAGAAAAAAATGAAAGGATGAAGAAATAAATTAAAATTCTTGCGTGAAATGGTGAAAATAAACAGTGTGCCTGAGCTGGCATCAACAATCCAAAGAGCAGACTCTGCGGAGTCTCAGGCCTCAGGACTCCCAACAGAGACACAGTATGGGCCCCCTTCTCTCACACTCTCTCTCTCATGTTCCCTCCATCGCTAGTGACAGCCCAGGTGTGAAAAGTTCACCTTTGCCAAGAAGTCTCCTGCTCTCCCTCCCATCCCCCCCCCCCACTCCCTCTTAAAGTAGGCCTTTTAAAGCGTCACTCCTCTTAAGTCGCCAGCTCAGAAACAGAGGTGTTTTATACACACTAAAGGAGAGCAGAGGTTACTGAAGCTGAATTACCAGTTGAGAATACGAAGAAAAACTGAAAAACAACTTCATTGTTTGATTGGCATTGCACGGTATGAATAAAAATAATGAAATGTCCCTTATCTCTGCCAACGGGACATTAAAACGGGGGTAAGAAATTCAAGTATTTATGTCGTTGCTTAAGGCTTTAAGAGTTATTGTTTTCCTCTAGTTCATCGGTTTGGAGACCAATTTGGTTTCATTCGTGTTTATGATGGCTCTCAAGAGCTCTGATGTAATTCAACTCTAAAACACGGCTCCAGCAACACCTCGTTACTACCTCAGGTAACCCTCCCTTTACCGCTGCCCCCCTACCCCTGCCCCTCTGCCCCCTAACCCTCAAGGTGCCAATTTAATGAGGCAAACATAGGACCCACTTCTCAAATGCAGTGACCCCCCCACCAACACTGCACCCCAACGCTGACCCTGAGAGAGCTACCTCCCACACCTCCTCTAGCCTCCCTCCCATTTAGAAGGGTACATTACATACAGCAAGTGCAAATTAGGTTACTCAGAAATATACACAGAGTAAGGGCCTCATGGATTTCTCTCCAACTCTGGTGAAACATGTTTAACAAAACAGTTACTGAGCTTAACGCGCGGCAGCTATTATCAGGGGTGGGATTAGCCAGGGATTGGGCCAGCCATAAATATATCACAGCTTCATTAAGTTAAAACACCACAGGACAACACTGTACCATAACATACAGCTAAATGGATGAGACGGTCCAAGTCAAGGAAGGAAAGGTATGGGCCCTGGTTAAAACTAGTGCATTATAAAGAGAATAGGGTGCCATTTGGGACAAAGCCATGGAGTGCAGGGGGGCAGGAGGTGTGTTGTAGGGGAGCCATGGAGTTTCAGGGCTGCAAAGCAATTCCATCTGAAAGCACTTCATTAAGGCCTGCCTGAGCCGTGCATCCCCCCTGCCCTCCTCACCTCCTGGCCGCTCCAAACAGGTATTAAACAATTGAAGTCGTGAGTGGAGACGGGAGCCCTTGAGCCCTGAGTGGAGAGGGGTGAGTGAATTTGCTGAAAATGGGTCTGATTTCGCCTGTTTGTGCCTGATCATCTCACCTTACATTGTTGTTGGAGAGCTGGGGTCGGCCAAATAAGCTTTGATGCAGTTTAGGAGTATTGTATAAACAACCAATTGGGGTTTAGGGGGATTATTTTGTCTGAAACAATTAATCTTGATATCCTGCATTTTTAAAAGTGGGGAGTGGAAAAAAACAACAACGAAAAGGATACCAGTCAAGGCCAGCTGTTTTGAAAACTCAAACTTGGTTTGAGCTCTGAGGGTTGAAACACATTATATTTGTCAATGCAACTAAAGGTTTTGGGGAAAGTGCCTTTAAATTGGTATTGTTTTTCAATTTTTCTGGTCATGTTGCACCACCACCATTCTCACATTTGACTTTGAAGAAGTGTTCAGTACCCTCTTTCAAATTCACATCCCATCATTCCAAGCACTTTTTAATCCTCCAAAATCTGTATAGTTATGATTATTGGAATAACTCTTTGCTATACCCATTCTATATTGTTGTAATTGTACACTCTACCTTCCTTCATCAAATGAGCAGCAATAATGGAACAAATTCCTACCCTGAGTGATGATATTACCTGCATAGCAACAGTCAAAGCCCACGCAACAACTGCACCCACCCACAGCAAATCAATCCAGTATTTCAGTGTGTACAGGCCAACATTGAACTCTCTACAGTAGGGAAAATGTTACTCTAATAATACTGTAATTTTATACACAGGATAATTTTTCTTTCAAATAATGTATGTGTCATGTTAGGCTCCCCAGTGAGAGGCACTTCAGTGTGTATCTGTGTCTGGCCAGCAAACAGACACTCCTAAATCTATCCCAGGTTGGCTCTCTCTCTCTTCCCACTAAAATGCATGGTTGTTAAAAAGAAAAATACATAGAGAGGAGGCTTGGATATCAGATTATCATCAAGTAGCACCAGATCCCTGGTATTTTGTAGAAGATTTTGGTATTAAATCTCTGCTTCAAAGTAACTAATTACACTAAGTCCTGATTTCATGGTCACAGCTGTGTTGCATTACCAATCACAACAACTATACATAGACATCTGTGGTTTTCTCCCTCTGCTAGGCCAAGGAGGAGAGTTTGTGGCTTATCTCTGTGGTATCGATGTCACTGAAGTCCTGTCTGCATCCCAAATGGCAACCTATTGCCTACACAGTTCACTACTTTTGACCAGAGCAATAAGAGCCCTGGTCAAAAGTAGTGCCCCGTGTAGGGAGTAGGGTGTCATTGGGAACGCAACCCAGAAAGCCTGGGCAGAACCATCCAGACTGACTGATCACTCTCCCAAATGATGAATTGCCAGATCCAGTCAAAGTCAAATAACAGACAGAGTAGACAGTCAAGGCAGGGCCATATTGTTTCGTTCCATCCTTGCATGGATTGGCTTCAGAACTGCATGGAGGATGACAACTGGAAACTCAAAGGCAATTGCTTTCCTTCCATACATCTCTTGAGGTTCTAGATATTCAGAATATTCTAGAGTTTCCAGGAGCTGGAGGTTGAGCATACTGCCCCTCACATGATACTCAGACAAAACTTGAAGTTATCAGCCCTTAATTCAAACAGACACTTAAATCAATGTGGTGTAGTACTTACAGCGCACAACAATCATTTGATTTCACTTCTATTCTAATGCATGCCTGGTGATGATACTGTGGCTCTAAAATACCATGCAGAATCAAGATAATATTCTGGTCTTGAATTGCAAATGTCTAATAATTATAATATAATGGAAACATAAGGTCAGTTGGCCCTGTGTTTTCAAGAAATACATACGTTTGTGTGTAAAATGAATGACTGTCACAGACAAAAATATGTCTGCAGAAAAATGTATGTGAGAGAGAGCGGGAGAAAGAGAGAGTGCATGTGTACTGGGTGGACCTGTCAATCTCTCTCTCGAGATCTCTCTCACGCACGCACACGCACGTACACGCACACACACACACTCACCCTGGCAGTCACTGAGGGGTAACACTGGGCAGGGCTCCCCAGCGACGCAGCTCTCACCGAAAGAGACAGGCGTGGCTGCTCAGCATCACTTCTGAACAAATCTATTGTTTCTGGTTAGGCTCCAGGGGTTCAACATACAACGCCAATTACCTTCACATGAAAGGAGATGTGTTGTGAACCACTCTTAACCACAGAGACTTGGGCTGTTTTCCAAACGGCACCCAATGCACTACTTTTGACCAGAGCCCCATGGGGTAGTCAAAAGTAGGGAATAGTATGCCATTCGGGATCCATCCGAGATGTCTTGTGAACCACTCTTAACCACAGAGAGTTGATGTTAGGCATTAGATGCTGACCCATTCCAGTGACAGTCAGAGACACAGGGCGAGGTTGGTAGTTATCTCTCGGTGTTTGTGTGTGTGTATGTATTCTCTGAGCACTGGACACTATGAGAGAGAAGGGATGTAAGTTCACATGGAGGACATGGAAGGATACCCTGGAAAGATCTTCAAGGGGAAAACTCCTTTCCTTTCATGGGTCTCCTTCTGGAAAGACAATGTTAATCTCAATGGGACTTCCTGGTTTAAATAAAGGTGAAATTGTTCAGCTCTGTTCATACCATTGCATCTCTATAGATAATCTAACCCTTCTGTGCAGTCAGTTAGATTTTCCGACATTGGATTTTCAACTGTGGGGCTGTTCAGTGTCACAAAGGATCAGACTAGAACCATTAAAAAGTCTGGACTCTGGTTTTAAACTGTTCATATCCCCTACACACACACAGACAAGTTACAAACTATTCATAGTACCCGATTGTTAGGTGAAGCCTTGACCTTAGATCTTCATAGTTGAGCATACATAGTAAGATATTGGGATTGCACGGTTCAAAACACGTGCACACACACACACACACACACACACACACGTGAATATGCATGCAAATCTACATCTCCATCAGCCAAACCAATTTCATAGTTTTACACCACTGTGTTATTCACCAGCCAGCTCATATCATATTTAAACCGTACATGATTGAGTTTCCCAGTCCGATGACATATTTTCCATTATAGTCAAATGAGGGAGTCTGCGTACCTAAACACTTTCATTACAGACCAGTCATCGGGGGTCGAACGGTGGGGGCAGTTGACGTTCCGCTTGACTCAGACCGACTAAAAACACTTATCGCAAATGGAAATACGGCAACCAGGGGCTAAAATGGTTTTTTAATTATGTTGTACCTCTCTCTCCTTCTTCATCTCTATCTCTCACTTCATCCTCCTCTCATGCTGTTCAAAACGCCCTTTGTGTCCAAAACCTCATTTCAATATTTCCCAGATTGCATTTGTGCTTCATCAGAGATGGAATGAGACAGATGATGTGGAAGGAAGGGAGAGAACAGGGGAAAGCGGGGGAGGGAGGGGGAGAGAGGTGGGGGGTGTTGGGTCCTTTGAAAACAAACCAACTGTGATACTAAACAAATCACTAGCAGCCGAGGCCTCACTCACAGACTGTCTACATTATGTTGATTATCTCCTAAACACAGTCAGAAACCTCATTCTCTCATTTATTAGCTACAGTAACACTATAAGCAAGGCTTCTGTTATATTGTTGATTCTCATATCTTAGAGTTTTCTTTTCATCACTAACATGTTGATTATTATTACTGTAGGGAAGTACGTACGTAGATTAAAAGAATAAGGAAAGGTGAAGTCAGGCAATAGGAATATAATATAGTATAATAATATAATATTGGACATCTAATTTACTGTTTGGTGGATGTCTAGCAACCTCTGTTGATCCAATCAATGGGATCTGGGCCACGGCACCAATGCAGCCCGTCTAGATCTAAAAAAAAAAAAAAGAATGAAGAAAATAATAAAGAGCAAAGAAAGAGGGGTTTTGATTTAATACAATGCATGTTACGGTCACCTCCAAAATTATTGTCACCATTGATAAAGAAATACCGCGTTTTATTGGGAAAGAAATGGGAAATTATATTATTTCATACTAATATAATTGCTAGAAAGAGATGTTGTTTAATAAGTTAAAAAAACAACTCTAAAAGACAGGTGTTAAAATTATTGGCACCCCCAAAGATTCTTATAAATAACATTTAAAAAATAATAATCTGCATTTGGGTCATTCACTGAAATGAGTGTCTTTTACATCCCTTTGATATTTTGTGTAGAAAATGTGTCTCTTAAAATAAACCACATGGACAACTCAATAAATCAGATTTTTTATATGAATAAAGGTTTGCTAAAATGCCCAAAATGCAGCTTTTTGACAAGTCCCGCCGTCAAACCTCTGTCACTTCTAGGAAGAATTCAACAGACTTAATCCTAAAATTATAAAGCCCAAGTTATTATCAAGATTATTATTTATTTCATGTGACTGGTCTGTCTCTCATTCTATGGTCAACCCAGTTACGTGAATTTAAGTATATTTTTTAAATTCCTTAAAAAACTATTTTGCAAGATAAACATTGCACATCTAAAAGTCAAATCAAAGTGTAAATGCAGGTGAGGTGGTTTTACCCTTTTTGGCAATTTTGGGGTGGAAAACTGAGTGGGTCAAGCATAACACATCAACCCTGTTACCCATAGATAGACAGGCTATACATGTTTTATTAATTAAATGTTTTGTGAAGCTTGCATTCAGTTGCCACTCTCTCCCTGTTGCACACAAGAAGCTTCCATTTCCCCTGTCACGAGGGGATTTATGGCTGATTTAAAAGGAAATCGTCAACCCTGTTATGGTCAACCCTGTTACTTTAGACAACCCTGTGTTGTCTAATCTCATAAAACATTATAGAAAAAGGTTACCGGTAAGTGCTGTTGTCCTCGCAAGGGGAGGGTGCATGAAGTATTGAAAACAGGAGAGCCAATAATTTTGACACCAATCTTTTTTATAACTTTTTTAATTACTTGGTAAAGAAAATGTTTCTCGCTGATAAATTGTATTAGTATAAAATAATATAATGTTAACATTTTTGGGAGCATATGTTGGGACCAGTGTTTGTATTATTTACTTTATACATTTTTTTGTTAATCTTTATCAAGGGTGCCAATCATTTCGGAAGTTATTGTACAGATGGATGCTTATGTACTGCTGTAAGATGGAAGACAAAAAACGGTTGACTACAATGCAATGTATCTTCTGGTTAAAGTGGCACTAACTTTTTGGGTGACTTGACCAAATTGACATAGAAATGTGAGTTATAGATCTATCATTCTACTCGAAAGCAAGTCTATGAAGCGATATATCTGTTATATGTGCACTATTTCCATGCATTCTGTTCTTCAGTTTTGTTTTTGCATCTTTTACTTTCAGTTTTGTACACCAGCTTCAAACAGCTGAAAATACGATATTTGTTCTTATGGAAAATATATTTCACAGCGGTTTAGATGGTAGATTGATTCTCTACACTATACTAGCTTATTTTGTCACATAAACTGAAATTAGGCAAATTATTCGGGTTTTAGCAACCAGAGTGATTTTTTCATAGTGCAACTTTAATTCAAGATGCAGTTGACATGCAGCTCTGTTTCTAGCTCCTAAGCAACTTTGCAGTATTTTTTTTGTTTTGTTATTTCTTACATTACGTTTTTTTGTATTATTACATATAGCCAGAAAAACTATTGGATATAAGAGCGGCGGTAACTCACCAGCATTACGACCAGAAATACAACTTTCCCGAAATGTATCCTTTGTTCGTACCCCCCTGGTCAATTGAACTTATCCCAGAGGCTGCTCCAAGACGCCCCCGGCAGAGAAGAGGTATTCGGAGTGGACTTCTAGTCCGACTCAGGAGGCGTGCACACCGTCCACTGCTTCCGAATATATTACTCTCTAATGTTCAGTCCCTGGACAATAAAGTAGACAAGCTCAGGGCAAGGATCTCCTTCCAGAGAGACATCAGGGACTGTAACATACTGTTTCACGGAATCACATACTGTCCCCGTCCATACAGCCAGCTGGGTTCTCAGTACATCGCGCAGACAGGAATAAAGAACTCTCTAGGAAGAAGAAAGGCGGTGGTATATGTTTCATGATTAACTACTCGTGGTGTGATTGTGATAACGTACAGGAACTCAAGTCCTTTTGTTCACCTGACCTAGAATACCTCATAATCAAATGCCGACCGTATCACCTCCCAAGAAAATTATCTTTGGTTATAGTCACAGCTGTGTATAGTACCCTCAAGGAACTACATTGGACTTTGTGCAAACTGGAAATCACATATCCTGAGGCCGCATCTATTGTAGCTGGGGATTTTAACAAAGCAAATTTGAGGAGAATGCTACAGAGGTTCTATCAACACATTGCCTGTAATACTCGCGCTTCAAAAACTCTCAACCATTGTTACTCTCCCTTCCGGGATGGCTACAAGGCCCTCCCCCACCCTCCGTTCAGCAAATCAGATCACGACTCCATTCTGCTCCTCCCTTCCTTTAGGCAGAAACTCAAACAGGAAGTAACCGTGCTAAGGTCTATTCAACGCTGGTCTGACAAAGAATGTTTTTATCATGCGTACTGTGATATGTTCCGAGTTGCCTCTGAGAATAACATTGACTTATACACAGACACGCTGACTGAGTTCATCAGGGAGTGTATAGGGGATGTTGTTCCCACTGTGATTATTAAAAACCTACCCAAACCAAAAACCGTGGATAGGTGGCAGCATTTGCGCAAAACAGAAAGCGCGAACCACCGCATTTAACCACAGCAAGGGGACTGGGAATATGGTTGAATAAAAACAGTGTAGTTATTGCCTCCGTGAGGCAATCAAACAGGAAAAACTTCAGTACAGAGACAAAGTGGAGTCGCAATTCAATGGCTCAAACGCGAGACGTATGTGGCAGGGTCTACAGACAATCACAGAATACAAAGGGAAAACAAGCCATGTCGCGGACACCGATGTCTTGCTCCAGGACAAGCTAAACACCTTCTTCGCCCGCTTTGAGGATAACACAATGCCACTGACGCAGCCCGCTCCCAAGGACTGTGGGCTCTCATTCTCCGTGGCCAACGTGAGTAATACATTTAAGCGTGTTAACCCTCACACGGCTGCCGGCCCAGACGGCATCCCTAGCCGCGTCCTCAGAGCATGCCCAGAACAGCTGGCTGGAGTGTTTACGGACATATTCCTATCCCAGTCTGCTGTCCCGCTTGCTTCAAGATGTCCACCATTGTTCCTGTACCCAAGAAAGCAAAGGTAACTGAACTAAATGACTATAGCCTCGTAGCACACTTCTGTCATCATGAAGTGCTTTGAGATGCTAGTTAAGGATCATATCACCTCCACCATACTTGACACCCTAGACCCACTTCAATTTGCATACTGCCCCAAAAGATCCACAGATGATGCAATCGCCATAGCACTGCACACTGCCCTATCCCATCTGGACAAGAGGAATACCTATGTAAGAATGCTTTTCATTGACTATAGCTCAGCCTTCAACACCATAGTACCCTCCAAGCTCATCATTAAGCTTGGGGTCCTGGGTCTGAACCTTGCCCTGTGCAACTGGGTCCTGGACTTCCTGACAGGCCGCACCCAGGTGGTGAAGGTAGGAAGCAACACCTCCACTACGCTGATCCTCACCACAGAGGCCCCACAAGGGTACATACTCAGCCCCCTCCTGTACTCCATGTTCACCCATGACTGCGTGGCCACACACACCTCCAACTCAATTATCAAGCTTGCAGATGACACAACAGTAGTAGACCTGATTACCAACAATGACGAGACAGCCTACAGGGAGGAGGGGAGGGCCCTGGCAGAGTGGTGCCAGGAAAATAACCTCTCCCTCAACATCAACAAATCAAAGGAGCTGATCCTGGACTTCAGGAGACAGCAGAGGGAGGACGCCCCTATCCACATCGACGGGACCGCAGTAAAGGTGAAACGCTTCAAGTTCCTCGGAGTACACATCACTGACAAACTTTTACAGATGCACAATTGAGAGCATCCTTTTGGACTGTAACACCGCCTGGTACAGCAACAGGCACTGCACCCGATGTCACAGGAAGGTCTAAAAGAGCATCAAGGACATCAACTACCCGTACCACAGCCTGTTCACCCTGCTATCATCCAGAAGAGGAGGTCAGTACAGGTGCATCAAAGCTGGGACCGAGAGACTGAAAAACAGCTTCTATCTCAAGGCCATCAGACTAAATAGCCATCACTATCAATCAATCAATCAAATGTATTTATAAAGTCATTTTTACATCAGCCAATGTCACAAAGTGCTATACAGAAACCCAGCCTAAAACCCCAAACAGCAAGCAATGCAGATGTAGAAGCATGACATACACACTAGCCGGCTACCACCCGGTTACTCAGCCCTGCACCTTACATAGATGGAATCACTGGTCACTTTAATAATGGAACACTAGTCACTTTAATAATGTTTACATACTGCTTTACTCATGTCATATGTATATACTGTCAATGCCACTCTGACATTGCTTGTCTTAATATTTATTTTACTTTAGTCTTGTGTGTATTGTTGTGAATCGTTACATACTACTGCACTGTTGGAGCTAGGAACACAAGCAATTTGCTACACCCTCAATAACATCTGCCAGATACAGTTGAAGTCGGAAGTTTACATACACCGTAGCCAAATACATTTCAACTCTGTTTTTCTCAATTCCTGACATTTATTCCAAGTAAAACTTCACTGTCTTAGGTCAGTTATGATCACCACTTTATTTTAAGAATGTTAAATGTCAGAATAATAGTAGAGAGAATTATTTATTTCAGCTTTTATGTCTTTGATCACATTCCCAGTGGGTCAGAAGTTTACATACACTCAATTAGTATTTCGTAGCATTGCCTTTAAATTGTTTAACTTGAGTCAAACTCAGGGCTTTGTGATGGCCACTCCAATACCTTGACCTTGTTGTACTTAAGCCATTTTGCCACAACCTTGGAAGTATTCTTGGGGTCATTGTCCATTTGGAAGAACCATTTGCGACCAAGCTTTAACTTCCTGACTGATGTCTTGAGATGTTGCTTCAATATATCCACATAATTTTCATTCCTCATAATGCCATCTATTCTGTGAAGTGCACAAGTACCTCCTGCAGCAAAGCACCCCCACAACATGATGCTGCTACCACCGTGCTTCACGGTTGGGATGGTGTTCTTTGGCTTGCAAGCGTCCCCCTTTTTCCTCCAAACATAACAATGGTCATTATGGCCAAACAGGTCTATTTTTGTTTCATCAGACCAGAGGACATTTCTCCAAAAAGTGTGATATTTGTCCCCATGTGCAGTTGCAAACTGTAGTCTGGCTTTTTTTATGGCAGTTTTGGAGCAGTGGCTTCTTCCATGATTAGCGGCCGGTTATGGTTATGGTTTCAGGTTATGTAGATGTAGGACTCTTTTTACTGTGGAAATAGATATTTTTGTACCTGTTTCCTCCAGCATCTTCACAAGGTCCTTTGCTGTTGTTCTTGGATTGATTTGCACTTTTCGCACCAAACTACGTTCATCTCTAGGAGACAGAACGCATCTCCTTCCTGAGCGATATGATGGCTGCGTGTTCCAATGGTGTTTATACTTGCATACTATTGTTTGTACAGATGAACGTGGTACCTTCAGGCGTTTGGAAATTGCTCCTAAGGATGAAACAGACTTGTGGAGGTCTACAATTATTTTTCTGAGGTCTTGGCTGATTTCTTTTGATTTCCCCATGATGTCAAGCAAAGAGGCACTTAGTTTGAAGGTAGGCCTTGAAATACATCCACAGGTATACCTCCAATTGACTCAAATGATGTCAATTAGCCTATCAGAAGCTTCTAAAGCCATGACATGATTTTATGGAATTTTCCAAGCTGTTTAAAGGCACAGTCAACTTAGTGTATGTAAACTTCTGACCCACTGGAATTGTGATACAGTGAATTATAAGTGAAATAATCTGTCTGTAAACAATTGTTGGAAAAATTACTTGTGTCATGTACAAAGTTGATGACCTAACCGACTTGCAAATACTATAGTTTGTTAACAAGAAATTTGTGGAGTGGTTGAAAACCGAGTTTTAATGAATCCAACCTAAGTGTATGTAAACTTCCGACTTCAAATGTACGTGTATGTGACCAATAAAATTTGATTTGATTGACAACCTGCTTACTTTTTTTTTTGTCCTGCTGAGACCACGGTCCCTTTTACAGATGAGCCCGGTAAACACCTCTATATACACATCAATATACAAATCAATCCATGAAAAGCAAAACACAATCATAGAAAACAAACACATTCTTCAGTAAAAAGGGCCTCAATCAGCCTTTTGAATGGCCCTAAAAAAGGGCCAGCCTACTTTCTGATGCAGAACGCAGTGATGTGTACTGAACCCATCGCCTGTAATAAAGCGTAGCGCGCTGCGGTAAACTGTGTCCAGTGGCGGCAATACAGTAGCAGCTGCATTCATATAGACAATATCGCCAGTCTATAACTGGTATGAATGTCGACTGAATGACATGCGCAAATAAAGTGCTAACCTAGTCCCAGTTTAATCTAATCTGTTATTCACCCCCGTCTCCACCTACTCATTTAAAACTGGACACACACTGCAACACCTAGTATCTTTTAACACCAAGTGTAAAGATCCTCACAAACACACACACAAAAGTGCACACACACACACACCCCGTCTACCCATCCACACACATACTTTAAAAACCCTAATCTTGCCATGCATAATGAGAGGAGTGTGATTTCCATAAAGCAACCCATCCATCCCTCCACCTTGGCCTGTGAAATACAAAGCCAAAAGCCCACAGCAGCTCCAGTCAGTATTATGCTGCTAACAAGTCACTTCCTAATGGGACCTTACAGTGGCGAGGCAGCATGCAGGGCTAAGTGACTGTTAGTTCTAATGCCCCATTATCACTGTGGCCAATGGAGATAATCCCCAATCAGACCTCCCATTCAGATGCAGACGGTACATTCACAAACCTCCTTCCCTCCCTCCCTTACAGTGACACAGTCATCCACAGCCACAGCGAGGCTGCTTAATCACACAAGCACTCCATTAGGCCCCTAGTCAAAAGTAGTGCACTATATAGAATAGGGTGCCATTTGGGACACAGCCGTAGTAAGTAGGTCGATTTTATTTGTTGGCTTCAAATTCTGTAGGAAAAGCCTCTTCCCCCAGATACATGGCTGCCCCTGAAGCCCCACTAATGACATCTCATATATATCTCTTTCATTCTAGCAACAGAAGACAACACATAATGATGCTGTTCAAAAAAATGTCTCCTCCAGTTATTTATTTTTGAAATGCACATTATGTGCACAAACAATTACTCTAAGATAGCGTGTCTCATAGTTCCACTTAGGAGGTTATAACCAGTTATAACAGCAACGTTTGAAGTTGCTGTCCTGTCCTCCAATCTCATGTGTAACTCAACATGAGGTTGTCTAATGATAATACTGTTATTATAGGACAACAAACAGAGACATAAATGTATGTGTCGCTGATTGACAGGCTGATTGGTATAGTTTATCAATGATCCAATCACGGACAGATGGTGGGTTGACAGCACTGTTGATCGGCTGATCTCTGCCTGCCCCCTGGACTGTGTGTACACAGCACACACACACTCACACACACACACACACACACACACATATTTAAACACACACACACACATCTGCACGCAAACGCGCAGACACACACACTCGGAGAGAGAGAAACATACAGGTCTGGATGTGGTTAGCAGTGAGGAAGGCCAGACTCGCTGTACAGCTGAAGGGCCATCAGTAAGCCTAGGCATTAATAACCTTTTGCTGGGCTGTGTATTGTAATTGTCAGACTGCAATTTACTGTAATCCACAAAAGATAGGGGAATAAAGACAGAATAATGAGCAAGGCTGACATGTCTGTGTTTGTATCTATTTAATGTATCTGTTTACAGTGTTCGTGTGTGTGTGTGTTCATGTGTGTGTGTTTGTGTTGGAGGGGTTCTGGCATTCAGAATGCCTTCTACGCTCAATTTGGGTTGTCGCAGCACAACCCCAGCCTTTAAGGAGAAGAGAAAAACAAGATGCCGGGGTCGGGAGGGCAAGTTGTGCAAGCGCGTTTGCTGAGTGACAGACAGTTTAGCACTATCAAGGGACCCACGTTGCAGAGGTCAGAGCAAGCTTTTGGCAAAGAAGTGAGCGGAGAAACAATGCACTCCTCCTCCCCCCTCTGCATATTTATTCGTCATCTCTTTGTTTTTACAGCGTGCAGTATAAATGAGTCAGATGATGCGGCGCGAGCCTGCACATTGTCAACACAGGTAATAAGTCACTATAACCCTCTCATTCCCACACTCAGCCCCTTCAACAAATCACACTGCCCTCGAATATGACCACAGAGTAGACAACAGCACAGGGCCTTCTAGAATTTGCATCCTGAATGACACACTATTCCCCATTTAGTGTACTTACTACTTTTGGCCAGTAGGTCAAAAGGTCAAAAGTAGTGCACTATATTGGGAATGAGGTGCCTTTTGGGACCCTATGACACAAAAAATAAACTATATACAGTGCCTTCAGAAAGTATTCATACCCCTTGACCCCACATTTTGTTGTGATAAAGTCTAAATTCTAAATGGATCAAATAAAATACATTCTCACCCACATTTTTGTAGAAATATTGCAAATGTATTGAAAATTAAATATAGAAATATCTCATTTACATAAGTATTCACACCCCTGAGTCCATACGTTAGAATCACCTTTGGCAGCGATTATAGCTGGTCGTCTTTCAGGGTAAGGATTTGCACACCTGGATTGTACAATATTTGCAATTCTTTTTTTATTATTTATTCTTCAAGCTCTGTCAAGTTAGTTGTTGATCAATGCTAGAAAGCTATAGATTTTCAATCTGATTTAAGGCGAAACTGTAACTATGCCACTCAGGAACATTCAATGTCATCTTGGTAAGCAACTCCTGTGTATATTAGGCTTTGTGTGTTAGGTTATTGTCCTGCTGAAAGGTGAATTTGTCTCCCAATGTCTGTTGGAAAGCAGACTCAACCAGGTTTCCCTCTAGGATTTTGCCTGTTTAGCTCTATTCCGTTTCTTTTTATCCCAAAAAACTCCCTAGTCCTTGCAAATGACAAGCATACCCATAACATGACGCAGCAACTACCATGCTTGAAAATATAAAGTGTGTTACTCAGTGTTGTGTTGGATTTTCCCCAAACATAACGCTTTGTATTCACGACAAAGTTAATTTCTTTGCCACGTTTCTTGCAGTGTGACTTTAGTGCCCTATTGCAAACAGGATGCATGTTATGTAATATTTGTAATATTTTTCTGTACAGGCTTCCTTCTTTTCACTCTGTCATTTAGGTCAGTATTGTGGAGTAACTACAATGTTGTTGATCCATCCTTAGTTTTCTCCTATCACAGACATTAAACTCTGTAACTGTTTTGAAGTCACCATTGGCGAAATCCCTGCATGTTTTCCTTCCTCTCCGGCAATGGAGTTAGGAAGGACGCCTGTATCTTTGCAGTGTCTGGGTGTATTGACACACCATCCAAAGTGTAAGTAATCATTTCACTATGCTCAAATGGACATTCAATGTCTGCTTTTTTTTTTTTTTTACCTATCTACCAATACAGTTGAAGTCGGAAGTTTACATACACTTAGGTTGGAGTCATTAAAACTCGTTTTTCAACCACTCCACAAATTTCTTGTTAACAAACTATAGTTTTGGCAAGTCGGTTAGGACATCTACTTTGTGCATGACACAACTAATTTTTCCATCAATTGTTTACAGACAGAATATTTCACCTATAACTCATTGTATCACAATTCCAATGGGTCAGAAGTTACCATACACTAAGTTGACTGTGCCTTTGAACAGCTTGGAAAATTCCAGAAAATTATGTCATGGCTTTAGAGGCTTCTGATAGGCTAATTGACATAATTTGAGTCAATTGGAGGTGTACCTGTGGATGTATTTCAAGGCCTACCCTCAAACTCACTGCCTCTTTGCTTGACATCAAGGGAAAATCTAAAGAAATCAGCCAAGACCTCAGAAAAAGAACTGTAAACCTCCACAAGTCTGGTTCATCTGTACAAATAGTACGCAAGTATAAACACCATGGGACCACGCAGCCATCATACCACTCAGGAAGGAGATGCATCCTGTCTCCTAGAGATGAACGTACGTTGGTGTAAACGTGCAAATCAATCCCAGAACAGAAAAGGACCTTGTGAAGATGCTGGAGGAAACAGATACAAAAGTATCTATATCCACAGTAAAACGAGTCCTATATCGATGTAACCTGAAAGGCCGCTCAGCAAGGAAGAAGCCACTGCTCCAAAACCGCCATAAAAAAAGCCAGACTACAGTTTGCAACTGCACATGGGGACAAAGATCGTACTTTTTGGAGAAATGTCCTCTGGTCTGATGAAACAAAACTAGAACTGTTTGACCATAATGACCATTGTTATGTTTGGAGGAAAAATGGGGAGGCTTGCAAGCCGAAAAACACCATCCCAACCGTGAAGCACGGGGCTGGCACGATCATGTTGTGGGGATGCTTTGCTGCAGGAAGGACTGGTGCACTTCACAAAATAGATGGCTTCATGAGGAATGAAAATTATGTGGATATATTGACGCAACATTTCAAGACATCAGTCAGGAAGTTAAAGCTTGGTCACAAATGGACAATGACCCCAAGCATACTTCCAAAGTTGTGGCAAAATGGCTTAAGGACAACAAAGTCAAGGTATTGGAGTGGCCATCACAAAGCCCTGACCTCAATCCCATTGAAATTGTGTGGGCAGAACTGAAAAAGTGTGTGCGAGCAAGGAGGCCTACAAACCTGATTCAGTTACACCAGCTCTGTCAGGAGGAATGGGCCAAAATTCACCCAACTTATTGTGGGAAGCTTGTGGAAGGCTACCCGAAACGTTTGACCCAAGTTAAACAATTTAAAGGCAATGCTACCAAATACTAATTGAGTGTATGTAAACTTCTGATCCACTGGGAATGTGATGAAAGAAATTAAAGCTGAAATAAATCATTCTCTCTACTATTATTCTGACATTTCACATTCTTAAAATAAAGTGGTGATCCTAACTGACCTAAGACAGGGAATTTTTACTAGGATTAAATGTCAGGAACTGTGAAAAACTGAGTTTAAATGTATTTGGCTAAGGTGTATGTAAACTTCCAACTTCAACTGTACGTGCCCTTCTTAGCGATGCATTGGAAAATCTGGTCTTTGTGGTTGAATCTGTGTTTGAAATTCACTGCCCGACTGAGGTACTTCACAGATAATTGTATGTGTGGTGTACAGAGATGAGGTACTCATTAAAAAAACATGTTAAACACTATTATTGCACACAGAGTGAGTCCATGCAACACATTAGTGCTCCTGAACTTTAGGCTTTCCATAACAACAGGGTTGAACACTTATTGACTCAAGACATTTCAGCTTCTAATTTGTAAAGAATTCAAAAAACATAATTCCACTTGACATTATGGGGTATTGTGTGCAGGCCAATTTAAAAATTCAGGCTTTAGCACAACATAATGTGGAGAAAGTCAAGGGGTGTGAATACATTCTGAAGGCACTGTATACACTCCAAAAAGGACAAGTATGGACGTTAGCCATATAAAGGGAACAAAATGCTGTGCTCCAAATCCCCTTCTAACGAACCAGGACCCCAAAACATATCTGATGAGCCTCTCTGCGCACTCCAACAAAAGAGGAATATTATAATTTATTCCCCTCTACCGTTCAGACTAATGTAGATCAGTGGTTGTGTCGCAAATGGCAGCCTATTCCCTATACAGTGCACCACTTCTGACCTTTGCCTTATGGTAGTACACTTAATAGGGAATAGGGTGTCATTTGGGACACAGCCCCTGTGGCCCCTCGCTTCCCTTCCTCCTCCAAGGTTGTAGTCAGTCATAAGTAGCATCAGGCACCTCAGGTAGGCCTCAGAGCCCAGGGAGGGTAAATGAGATAATATACCTGTGACAAGCCTCAGGCCGGTTGAGGGTGACATCAGCACATCAAGCAGGCTGTGTATCATACAGACAGTTGGAAAGAGATGGAAAGGCAGAGGGCCAGCGGGTTAGAGGGCGGACAGGATAAAGAGAGCCTTTTAAAGGGGCAATCAGAGATCGGTAAATGCATGTTTTGCAGGTTTAGTTATTTGAAATCCCGGTTTTTCTCTTTAATCTGCTGTAAACACAGATCATCAAGGTTAGGTGAATGAGGTCTGGATTCTGTCCTGCATTATTGCATCTTGCCTCAAATAAAGGACTCTCAATTGGGATAGACACAGGAAATGGTGGCTTAGAAACGTATGTACATTATTATGCCTTAGAAATGGGAGATCTGTCTCGTCAATAACCATATTCTTAGGGCAACCCCTTAAACTCTTGATTTGATCTGATGTTAAGCAAAAGTATTAATTGTGGCGAGAGTAACTCCAAAGCTTTAAACACGCAGTTAAAAATAATAGAGACAATTCTGAGAGTAAACGTAAGATGTGTATCTTGGACTATGCTGTGGTGGTGTAATAAAACATTTTTATCAAAATGCCTGGTGAGATGCTTGTACAGCTGAGAGTACATGAGGTCATTTCTCTCCTCAACAAGCAGGATAAACCACTATTTCTTCCTTCAGCTTGGCAATCAGGGCCATGTGTAAGCACAAAAACTGAACACACAACCCCGTAAAGAGCCCGGAGAGAGTGTAAAAGTACACTCAGACAAACATATACTTAATACCTATACTTCATCTATTCCATAGGCCTTGATGTGATAAAATGGGAGAGGGGGTAGGGTGGGTGGTTTGGGAGAGAGGCTTGACTGAAGCCTCTCAGTGGCCATAAAGGGTGGGTAGAGCGGTTCACAAAGCTGGGCTGGAGTACTGAGGTCACCACCAGCGCCCACTAACACACACGCACAGTGAAACCCACTTACACACACAGCAACACGGCAAACCCCACTTAGACACACAGTAAGCCTTACTATTAAATACTGGACTGACCGCTGGACTGGAAGGTAAACATAGATTTCATAGAGTGTAGTTTGTAATCTTAATCGTGAAACTGACTTAAGCCCTTGGCTCCTATAAGGAGCATAGGCCGTTGACAAATGTCCTGCATATCACTCAGTTCGGGGAATGTTCAGGCCACTCTTGGTCATCTGTCTGGGCGTGTCTCCTCCCAAGTGTTTATGGGTTAAACTAGATGAAT
Source organism: Salvelinus namaycush (assembly GCF_016432855.1). Classification (NCBI taxonomy): domain Eukaryota; kingdom Metazoa; phylum Chordata; class Actinopteri; order Salmoniformes; family Salmonidae; genus Salvelinus; species Salvelinus namaycush. The sequence goes on from NC_052321.1 coordinate 35,387,718, forward strand.
ATTTGATTTCAATTCTCCTCTTTGGAAATCACAGAAGAATACTAAACTGAAGTATATGAAATTGCACACCAAACATTGAAAGCGTCACAATAAAAGCGGGGGGAACTCATAATAACATACCCAGAGTGTCATACCAGAATGAACGACCATACCATATCTTTATTGTAAATAAACTCGGGCTACAATTACAAAAATGTAACAAAAACTAAAAAGAATATTAAAGGTAATTGTGATCTATAAGGTGCAGACTGCAAACCACTGCAGCACGGTATTACAGTATGAGTGAGAAGTTGGTATTATTTTCAATGTCCCTTAAAATTCCCGCTGCAAGTTGTGATGGCCCATATTTCCCCGTACTGAAATCAATACATCATCAAATCTGTTCCATTCCATTCTATTCTGCTGGTGTTCCGCTGTTTGGTGACAATTACATTCTCACAAGTTCATTCACAAAAGTCACTGTCTGTCAAGACTCCCCATCCGCTAGAGCAACTTGCTGCTGTAAAGAGCGCATCTGATTATTAAGTTATTTTACTCCATGTCCAATGTAGAAGATCTTGTTTACAAATGTATAGGGGCTGGGAAAAGCTTGTTGTTGATTGAAATCATAATAGTACAATACACAAAATAAGGGGGGGCACATCTTTCTACTGAACATGCACTACTCATGTGGAACTAGTTAAATGTAATCTAACTCAAAGGGGGGAAATAGTTGACTAAACATAATTCAAGTCATGCCTATCGGAGGACATGGTAGTTTGTGGGTTGCATTACAATTCAATATTCAAAGAATAACATTGAAGGCAGGACATCGATGCATACACAACACATACATTTTAGCCCCCGTCCTATCGCAGAGATCTTTTAATTCTTTACTAGTGTATTCATCAGATGGTATCCTGCCGTAGGCACATCGTATCTTTCCCATCCATCGCTTCTTATGGTACAGACACACAGAGAAATCTGATTGCCGAAAGACACTAGTGCCGTAGGAGGCCGTTCCCTCTTTTGCTAGAACAAAAGACGCCCCTGCTGTGTCCCGACCTGGTACAGACGAACCTGTCGTTTCTACTAGTAGAACCACAATGATCTTCAGTGGCCGACAACGTGACTTTGAGACAATCAGAAAGTACGACCCCCACGTGGAGGATCTGACAGAAGTGACTTATTTGTACAGAAAAAAATAGGGGACTTTTCTGATGTAATCCACCCCCCTTTCGTCACAATTGTTGAAACTAATAAAGCCGCATAATTCATTTTTTTTTTCTAGAGCAAGTCTTTACATCATCTACATCTAGCTAAGGAGTTTTGTGCTTGAATTATTTTTTTGTTAGGTTCAGTTTGATAATGTGCACCTGCTCATTAGTTAGCTAATGTTAGCTTGCTAACTGAGCTTGGCAGTCACACACATTTCATATGAAACGAATGGGGTGGTAAGTGCAGCACAATGCACTAAATGCTTAACCAAGCTAACGATCTAGTAAGATGCTTCATTCAAAAACGTATCCAGTGTGATTCAAATATAATGTTGCTAGTTATCTAGTTGTGGCCATCTGGTTAATATGAACAAGGGCTTACTACAAATTCTAGCTAGCTAGCAACATTAGCGCAGCTTGCGCGTTAGCTTACATTAGCTACAGCAGGCACAAGCCAAACTAGCTACTGTCACCTTGTGGCCTGGAGTATTTAAACAAAGCAAATCAGAGATAAAACAGTTATAGGTGAACAACAAAAACTTAACTGCTGACACTCTGGGAAGAGGTGCCATGTACACATCGACAGTCAGATCTCTCTGTGTCTGACCCTTTAAATACAATTGTAAAATACCAGCAATCAAAACAGCAGCAAAGTATAAACCACAAGTTGTTCCTCCTCTTCACATAAAGGCAGCATCATATAAACACTTTGACTCTTTCTCTGACATAAGTATGGTGCCCAAGTGCAATGCTAAATTGTGCTACATGTACAAAAAGCAAAAGCAAACAAAAAACAATTATCAGTTGCCAAGTCCACAAACAATTGAGGACTACCTTATAACTACACTCCCATCAAACACCTTTACTAATACAACACTCAGGTTGTTGGAAATTGATCATGCTGCAACATCTGGCTTGACTGATAATTTCTTAATTGTGTATTTTCATCAGTGAAAAAAAGACAATGGGTGTGATACCATGTGAGTGATTTCATATTATTTTAAAGTCATCGCCCCAAATAAAACATTTGTGTGTGTGCACGCACGCATTGAAATTCCGGAACACATAACAGAACAAACCAAAACATATATAGATGAATGTTACATTAGCTGCAGTTCTTTAGACTGGCTGAGTGTTGGAGAGAGACAGTGTGCCTGGTAGTGCCTGAAGCTCCAATCTCCAGTCCGATGCTTGATGCTTATTATGATGAACAATGTACACTTTAGACCAAATTTCACTACTTAACAAATGCTTAACGGGGTCACACAACTGCTGCTTGAGAGCGTAAATCCAGATTGCACTCTATACGATGGCATCTGATGTCAAATTATATGTTATAAAACAAACTGTCAGAATATTAATATATATAATAATGTTCTAATATAATATACACCACTGTCGTTGAGTTAAGCCTTCCTTCTAGTCACATACACACACAACTTTTGAATGCTGTTATCAATAATGTATAAATTCAGCATATTTACATGGGTATTCCAAAGTTCAGAAACCAAATTCCATTGTATGGCACCAGGTTAAGTAATAGTATTGCATGCATACACACATACCCACTATGAACAAACAGTACTAGACTCGTTGCAGCTACTGTAGGCAAGGTTGCCTTCGAGAGACAAGAGTTGCAGAATTCACTTGATTAGTCAGGATACTGTAAGTCGAAAGGCACTGTTTCAGTTTGCGTTATTCGGCTGTCAAAAATATACGGCATCATCAAATAGATACAAGTAACTGTGGGAATGTTGCCTCTTTGCAAAGAATTACATGAGTTTATACATGTCTATATGTATATAGATAGATTACATTTTTCAAGGTACGGATATCACAGTAAAAAGACTACAGTATATATGTCACTGCAATAGATATTTGTCAAATTGCAGTTGTGTCCAGGAAAAACAGTTCATTTGTATTGATATATATATATTTAAACAAGACATTGTGACTGGCAATGATCAGAGTGCAGTGTCTTCTGAGGTAGGATTTTATGACTTAGCCATACATTTGCCCAAGTTGCCATACTAACGGAAAGCGTCGGAAGCATACATGATATATATATGAAATATAACACCATAAAATACACCACAAACCTCCTAATTCATTCATTCACTTTGGGCACTACTAAGTTAATCATTTGAAAGAGCTTAATTACATTTCTTGCACACCCACTGATTTAGGACAACACGGGTATACAGTTTAAGGAATGAAACAGCTGTGAGGAATGCCATTTTCAAGTGAGTTGAGAGTAGAGTGAGAAATTATCTTAGAATCTAGAATCTTAGGATCTGGAAATCTAGAATCTTAAGAGTTTTCAACCTACAGTAAGACTGGGCTGGCCACACAAGGTGAGAGAGAGAGATTTAGAGTGCAATCGGGTTACCTCAACAAGCTACAGTACAGATGGAACCCTCCTCGGATCATTGCTGATTCATTTATTTTTAATTTAAAGAGGATTGATGCTCAACAGAGACTAAACACGTTACTTTAGGCCTATGTATGTGCAGAATGAGAATACCCTCTGGTTTAACCCAACCAAATCTTCAAGCATTAAATCAAAAGAGGGGAGAGGGAAAAAAACATGACAACAACGAAGCTAAACCTCTACAGCTTGACGGCTGCTAAAACAGGCCAATCAACCCGACTGACAGATTTCAAAGGTCAAATAAAGAGGTATTGTAGGTACAGTGCAAAAATGATTAAAAATTCAAGCTTAAAACGAAGAGAAAAAAAATCATGGCACCATAAACGAAATTGCATGCAATCAACTGAGGTATTCAAGTGAAGAGGGCCTAATGACATTTTTGAGAGAAAATAAAAAACATTTAATCTACGAAGCTATGTAGTCACAATGTGTTTGAACTAAATAATAAAACAAAAAGGCTGGTATCCAAATCCCTAGGAACTCACATGTGCAACCCTGTAGCGCCACATCTGCATAAGCTTTGACGCGTAAAGGGATGTGTGAACCGCAATTCTGTTGAAGAACAACGTTGTCTGTGTGTCCTAAAGACGGTACTTAAAAGGTGCTCTGTGCCTTACAGAAGTATCCAATTCATACAAAATCTGCAGCATATTACCTGGGTGATATGTCTTCTTTTTCATAATATTTATAAACAACTCAGCCAATAGAGACATAACTAAATGCTAAAAAAATGACCAAAAGGTGATCAAAAGGAACATTATCAATCTTAGTATCAAAAGACATACTTGAAACCAAAGTTTCGACTTATGTCATAATAAACATATAATTTCTTTCACTTTAGATATATTGATAGATTTATAATGTTTATATAAGCCATCCAGTTGCCATTGTTATTAATACATAAGCTACACAAACATGCATTCTCAAATGCTGTTTAAAATCTATTTTTAAATTACAGTAACTGGGTATGTTGACTTTCTATAAAAAAAATTCAGGATACGAGGAAGGGCCTTTTAGTATGTAAGGCAAATAATATTTATATTTCATCATCAATTTATAGATATTGTTACGTATATTATTTGTGTCCATCAGACCACACAATTCTCAACACAACAGACCGTAATGGAATAAGTGCAATAATGACTGACGCTGCATTCCTAATGGCATCCTATTCCCTATATAGTGCACTACTTTTGACCAGGGCCCATAGGGTCGTATATAGGGGAAAGGGTGCCATTTGAGACACATCCTAAGAATACCATCTCAAGAGAGTTCAGACAGAGGTGGGCCCCAATGGTCTATTTCGTCGGTGGTCTGGCCTCTGCTTGCCATGTTCTTAGCCATAGCGTTTTTAAAAAACACTTTAAAACTGGCACTAGTGCACAGACTGAGGATTTTAGCGTTTTTTGATTTACACGTTTGATTTGAACCATCTATGTACAATCTAAAATTACTCATAATAAGCATAAGCCTCATATCTCACTGACACAAAGCAAACAAAGCGACACCTGACCCTTTTTTTCTTTTTAACACTTTGCTATATGTTAATAAAGCACTCTTGTGATTACACAAAGCAGAGAAGGAAAGTAAAGATTGTGTTTGCGCAAAAAAAAAATCCAACGTAAAATCCGTTACGACCAGATCAGCTCTCTTGTTGTGTTGGTACTTCCCCAGGTCTCTACAGAACGTTCCCTGGCTGCACCGTTGTGCGCTGGAGATACAGGGCTAATGTTGCGCTGTATTGGTAACTAGCATCAATCGCTAGCACCGGTAACTACTGGTTAGCGTCAGTAGCTAGCATCAGTGGCTACCGGCTAGTAACAGTTGTAGGTAGCTAGTGTCAGTTGCTAGCGTCAGTAGCTAGCTAGTTAGCGTGTGACGCTCAGTTGTTCGGGACCTGAGGTTGGTTGGCTTTGAGGCTGCGCAGAGCCCGGCGCGCAGCGGCAGACTTGGCGATCCGGTAGCTGCGGCCCACGCCTTTAAACTTGCCCTTGCCTACGACCTCCACCGTCACACGGACCTTCCCGTCGTACGTCCTCTCTGCAGGGCTGAAGGGGAGGGCAAAGAATTACATAAAGGACACTAGAAGGACAATGGCATCCTAGCAACACAACCAGAAAAACTTTCATTCTAGAAACTGATTAAATATGGTAAAATATTGTATAAAACAATGCATTTGTAATTTTAGGATCTATATAGGGTAGAGGGTGAGGGGATAGAAAAGAATGGGAAAGATTACATTAATTGCAATCAAGTATGTAAGCTAAAACCATCAACAAAAATAGTGTAAAAAAAATCTTCTTACCTGAACTTGGCCGTCTCTGGCTCCATCTCCAACAGCTCCCGCACCGGAGAGCGAGGGACATTAGCTGAGAATTTCTCTGAGAGGGAAAAGAAAAGTGTTATAACACGAACCCTCATCTTTTTACTTCCTCAATATGATGTATCACTGGGACAGACAAATATGAGAACCTTTACATTTTGCAAATCAGTGGAACTAAAAGCCTCCCTGCATGAACTATCAAACAATCAGAAAAGAGGAAATCTAAAATGTGGTCGAAGTTTCCCTCTCTCCGTTTCTCTCCTCCTTACCTATAAGTGGCCTCATCATTGGATAATACACTTGCCACACAGTCTCCAGTGACATCCTGCTATCCATGTAAATTGCTCCGGCTAGCGACTCAAAGATGTCTCCCATTGCCTTGGGGACCTCAATGTCCTCCTCTTTCGCCTCGTCTTCCTCTGACCGCCGCAGCTGAAAGAAAGAGTGGACTAACAGAGATGAAGTACAAGTTGTTTTTATTAGGGTGAAAAAAAGAAAGATTTTGTCTCGAATGGATTAAAGGAAAAAAAATGATTGTCTGTGCTGTAGTGTGGCATCTTTCTAATAACTCTGACTGAGCACTGTCCCCTATTTCATATCATATCCATCCAGTAACAAATGCGCTTAGAAAAAAGTAAACGTCAGCTATAGAGTGAATTTAGCATTTTCCTTTGAAAATGTAATCTGAGAAAAATATCTATTACACGCCTCATTTTACGTATAGGCCTACATCGATAGAAGATTGCAAATGTATAATCGGCAAGCGTCAATAGTTTATTAGAAGTATTGAATACAAGTGATACAGGTATTGAACTGTATTCAAGTTGTTACTGTATTACATTTAATCCCAAAAACTTAGTCAGCTGTACCCTTGCACACTCTTGAGACCCCGTCGTCCAGTTGTGCTTATTAAGGGGAAAATATTTACCAATGTTCCTGAATTAGTTTTTCCTCTTACTGTATCCAATGTTGTCCCTTAGGCATAAAACCAGCATTGCTCAAACGAGACCAGATTCACTGCCAAGATAGGCATTACAAAATAAATTAAATCCAACTGCTCTCACTCCAATCCAACTCTCTTTCCAATACTCAAAACTCAACAAAATATAAAACAGATTCATAAGAACTGACAGCCCATGTTTTGGGCTGTTAATAATTAGCAATAGGGGCAGAAAAAACATGATTATGTCCCACAAAACACATTTAAATGTTAGTAATTATCAACAAGGCCAAAGGCTATCATTATGTCCCTGCAAAAATGTATTGGTCAACATATACACTGGGGTGTGCTGGGAAAATTGGGAATGGTCGGACATTCCGAACAGTAGAAGAAGAGAAATAAAACAGATGTACATCGCACTATGACAAACAAACACATGCAACTTTTGTTTCTCATCCAGAAAGCACCAATAAATACACCACAACAAACAACTTCTTCACCAAAGCTGCATCTCAAATGGCACCCTATTCCCTATATAGTGCACCACTTTTGACCAGAGCCCTATGGGCTCTATATAGGGAATAGGGTGCCGGAGATGGACCACCTAACCGTAAACACACCTCAGAGTCCATGCCTTGCATCTCCTTCTTCTCCAGCTGGAATTGCACAAAGTCGTCGATGACGTGGAACAGCTCGGGTGACACAGCCTTGAAGTACTTGTGGTAGTCGTACTGGACGGCCAGGGAGGCGAAGATAGTGTTGTTGACGAGTGCCGAGCGCAGGTCTGTGAGCACGCCGGGAGAGTGTTGGCGAGGGTCTTCATAAAGGTGCTTCGTTATGAGGTAGTCTAAAATTGCATCGCCAAGAAACTCCAGCCGCTGGTAACAATCTGGGACAGAGAGAGAGCGGGGACGAGAAAGAGAGCAGGAAGGAGTGATACTAAGCCGACACAAAATACGCTTATCACTGAGCAGACATACTAAAGGCAAGCTGGAATCAACTATTTAAAGTTTCTTTTCTGCTTCTTTACAATGGTTCAGCTAATGGTATTGTTGTGATATCACAGCCCCTCAGGTATGATCGTATTGCAATTGAATTGGGTTGCTGTGCTACTACAGGCCCTCACCTTGTGTTATTATTAGGTCCTCACCTAATATTGTGATATTTCTAACCTGTAATGGTATTATAATGGTAGGAGGCGTGTGTGAACGCCTGCAGCAGGTAGGCCTTGTTCTGGAAGGTGTAGCTGATTTTCCTCTCAAAGTTCTCAAAGCCGGAGATGAGGTGGTTGAGGGTGCGCTCTGCGTCCGGGTGGTCGAACATGCAGCGGGGCGGGATCTTCAGCCAGCCATATTGGAGGTCAAGGTTCGCTACCTCTGTGACTCCGCCCTCCTCCCTCAGAGTCCGACTCTCCACCGGTAACACCTGTTTGATACATTGATAGAGAAAGATTTTATTATTGAACTACAAAGGGTAATTTTCCAGAAGAAAAATGGTGTGCTTGCATCAGCTGCTCAAAAGTATTTGTATTGTAGTGGAAGAACTTCCTCTCCACCTGTAATACCTGTTTTGATCCGTTGACATTGTTATTGGAATATAAAGTCACAATCATTGAAAAATTATCACGGTTTTCGATTTCAATATATATATTTTTTTTTACATTAAACGCGTTATGAAATAATGACGTTACAATGATTTTGTAGCTTTTTAAATGGAAATTCCAAAGCAAAAAAACTGAAAAAATATTCCATTGACTCTTTCAGGTCCACATTGGGTAGCCATCAACACAAAAATAGGAAATTACTATGAAATAATAAGTACATATATATATATATATATATATATATATATATATACATACATATATATATATATATATATATACACACATAGTACCAGTCAAAAGTTTGGACACACCTACTCATTCAAGGGTTTTTCTTTATTTGACTATTTTCTACATTGTAGAATAATAGTGAAGACATCAAAACTATGAAATAACAGATATGGAATCATAAAGTAACCAAAAAAGTGTTAATCAAATCAAAATATATTTAATATTTCAGATTCCTCAAAATAGCCATCCTTTGCCTTGATGACAAGCACACTCTCGACATTCTCTCAACCAGCTTTATGAGGAATGCTTTTCCAACAGTCTTGAATGAGTTCCCACATATGTTGAGCACTTGTTGGCTGCATTTCCTTCACTCTGCGGCCCAACTCATCCCAAACCATCTCAATTGGGTTGAGGTCAGGTGATTGTGGAGGCCAGGTCATCTGATGCAGCACTCCATCACTCTCCTTCTTGGTCAAATAGCCATTACACACCCTGGTGGTGTGTTTGGGGTCATTGTCCTGTTGAAAAACAAATGATAATCCCACAAAGCGCACACCAGATGGGATAGCGTATCGCTGCAGAATGCTGTGGTAGCCATGCTTGTTAAGTGTGCCTTGAATTCTAAATAAATCACTGACAGTGTCACCAGCAAAGCACACCATCACCCCTCTTCCTCCATGCTTCATGGTGGGAACTACACATGCAGAGATCATCAGGTCACCTACTCTATCTCACAAAGATACGGTGGTTGGAACCAAAAATCTCAAATTTGGACTCATCAGACCAAGGACAGATTTCCACCGGTCTAATGTTCATTGCTTGTCTAAAGCATTTATTTGGGCTGCAATTTCTGAGGCACACCTGTTAATTGAAATGCATTCCAGGTGACTACCTCATGAAGCTGGTTGAGAGAATGCCAAGAGTGTGCAAAGCTGTCATCAAAGCAAAGGGTGGCTAATTTGAAGAATCTCAAATATAAAATATATTTAGATTTGTTTAACACTTCTTTGGTTACTACGTGATTCCATATGTGCTATTTCATAGTTTTGATGTATGTCTTCACTATTATTCTATAATGTAGAAAATGGTAAAAATAAAGAAAAACCCTGGAATGAGTAGGGGTGTCCAAATGTTTGACTGGTACTGTATATACACATAAATCCACTACATAAACAAAAGTATGTGGACACCCCTTCAAATTAGTGGATTCGGCTATTTTAGCCACACCCTTTGCTGACAGGTGTACAAAATCGAGCACACAGCCATGCGATCTCCATAGACAAACATTAGCAGTAGAATGGCCTTACTGAAGAGCTCAGTGACTTTCAACATGGCACCGTCATAGGATGCCATCTTTCCAACAAGTCAGTTTGACAAATTTCTGCCCTGCTAGAGCTGCCCCGATCAACTGTAAGTGCTGTTATTGTGAAGTGGAAATGTCTAGGAGCAACACCGGCTCAGCCACGAAGTAGTGGGCCACACAAGCTCACAGAACGGAAACGCCGTGTGCTGAAGTGTGTAAAAATAGTCTGTCCTCGGTTGCAACACTCACTACCAAGTTCCAAACTGCCTCTGGAAGCAACGTCAGCACAATAACTGTTCGTCGGGAGCTTCATGAAATGTGTTTCTATGGCCAAGCAGCTGCACACAAGCCTAAGATCACCATGTGCAATGCTAAGCATCGGCTGGAGTGGTGTAAAGCTCGTCGCCATTGGACTCTGGAGCAGTGGAAACGCCTTCTCTGGAGTGATGAATCACGATTCACTATCTGGCAGAATCTGGGTTTGGCGGATGCCAGCAGAACGCTACCTGCCCGAATGCATTGTCTGGGGATGCTTTTCATGGTTCGTGCTAGGCCCCTTAGATCCGGTGAAGGGAAATTTTAACGCTACAGCATACAATGACATTCTAGACAATTCTGTGCTTCCAACTTTGTGGCAACAGTTTGGGGAAGGCCCTTTCCTGTTTCAGTATGACAATGCCCCCGTGCACATTACGAGGTCCATACAGAAATGGTTTGTCGTGAGCGGTGTGGAAGAACTTGACTGGCCTGCACATAGCCCTGACCTTAACCCCACCGAACACATTTAGGATAAATTGGAACGCAGACTGCGAGCCAGGCCTAATCGCCCAACATCAGTGCCCGACCTCACTAATGCTCTTGTGGCTGAATGGAAGCAAGTCCCCGCAGCAATGTTCCAACACCTAGTAGAAAGCCTTCCCAGAAGAGTGGAGGCTGTTATAGCAGCAAAGGGGGGACCAACTCCATATTAATGTCCATGATTTTGGAATGAGATGTTCGACGAGCAGGTGTCCACATACTTTGGGTAATGTAGTGTATCTATGTGGCAATATGAGAATGTGTATGACAAGTGTAACATGGAATGTTTGTATTATGTAGAGTGTGTAATGTACAGTGTCTATTTTGTATCCAGCAGTACTGTGTGTATAAGACAATTTACTCCTTGGGGACATGAAAGTTCATTCTAGATAGAGGTGGTGTATATACCTTGAGTCCCAGTGAGCAGAGGAACATCTGAGCAGCCCTCTCCCCACAGCTGGTGAGGTAGCAGCCCAGCAGTGCCTCTATACAGTCAGCGATGCTCTTGTCAGCGATGCACTGCTCCGTGTGCAGGTCGTAGGAGATGGACTGTTTTGCCAGCTCCACCCCACAGTTCTCCTCAGACGGGTTCCAGAAACCCACCACGAAATCATCCTCCTCCCCCGCCTTGCTGGGGTCCAAGTAACACATGGCGTCCCACGAGCTAATAATAATGCATAATAATTTAATGGATTTATATTGCACGTATCCACCTAGCCCTGCGATAGACTAGCATCTTGTCCAGGGGGTTTACTTGTACATCAAAGCTGCCTCAAGCTACAGAAACAGGAAATCGGCTCCTGCCCTATGGGCCATTCTGGTTCAGACAAGGCTTAATGACTTCGTAATTGATTGTATAAATATAGCGCTTTTCCACCTTGGTGCTCAGGTTCCACTTTACATAGTATTGGGGTGGGGGACTCACCTGTAGTCAAACTCATCTACTGAGCCACCACCGCCAGGCTCCGAGAGGTAGTCGGGGGTGGGGACCGGGCCAGGTTTCTTGGGGGGTTTCCACACCCCAAAGCTGGGCTCGGCTGCAGGGGAGGAGGAGTGGACGGAGGGGCTGGGGCCAGGGTCCGGGGTGGCGAGGGCAGCGGGGAAGGTCCTGAGGGAGATCTTCTTGCCGAAGGCACCGGAGCCCATGAGCATGTTGTCGATGAACTTAATGTGCTCCTGGTGTAGGGATGAGTTAGAGCAATGTTGATGGGGGGCATCTGTATTATCTTTTTTAAATGTAAGTTGTGTTTTCCATAGCTGGACAGACAAATTATTTTAAATAAACTAGATTGTGTTTTGATTCAGCTTTTTTCCGCTGTAATAGATAAGTAAGCATGTGTCTAGTATGCATTCATACCTCTTACTATATTTGGCCAAGAGAACTTAAGATTTATTAGTAAAAAATATGTTTTTATCACCACTAACCATCACCTTGCCTAATCAATTCTGAAAAACGTAAATATGTCCCAAATGGCACCCTATTCCCTATTAGTAGTGCACTTCCTTTGACCAGAGCCACATGGGCCCTGGTCAAAAGTAGTGCACTATATAGGGAATAGGGTGCCATTTGGGACAGACTCCTTGTGCTGAACTCCTCCCTACCTGGTAGTACTCCAGGTCGTCCTCGATGTTGACTTCTTCTTTAGACTCCTTCCACATCAGATTTTCATCCTCCTCCAGCAACTCCTCCTCGAGCTCCACCTCATCCTCACAGAACTCCTTTCCAGCACTACCGTTGTCCAGGGGGTCCTCTTTGGTCTGAAAGAAGGAGTGAGGAAGGAAGGAGGGAGAGGGAGAGAGGAGGGAAAGATGAGGGAGTAAGTGCGAGGATGGCGAGAGAGAAACAACGAAAGGAAGAGGGTAGAAGAATAGCGAGAATGGGAGACAGAAAAAGTGGATGGATTACTATGTGGATTGTATTAATGTCTTATTACCCAACGTCTCTTTAATCCAGTGGTGCCTCCAGGCCTGTAGTTGACTCCTGAAGCCGTGGTCAAGCCCCACAGTGGGATTTACACAGATTATAGTCTCAGAGTTTCACTCTCACCACAGCATTAGGTCAGCTAAGAGGGCTTTGGATGTGAGAGGGGAGGCAGGCCTATCCAACTCAATGACTCATAGGCCTAATGCAATTCAATATCTGACAAGCTGCGTCCTGAATGTTACATTAATAATCATTAATAACCCATAAAGTTGACCGTGTGGGAAATTCTCTAATGCATATTCATTAAATGCTAATGGCACTGACATCTAATTTTGTCAGAATACAGCCAGGCCTTGACACTGAAAATTACATTGCCCCGAGCACATTATGCACACACGGTACACCACACAGTGTTACGCATACACTCTCCACTTTCTCTCTCGCACACACACGACGAGCACACACATGGTAAGTAAATGCAGACTTGCCAGCCTAACAAAATTCAACACTGTGGTTGACCTCATATACCTCAGACACACACACCTCCCGAACAGCCCAGGAAGAGTCTCCAGCTATACCCAAGTTTCCCTAACAACCCCTTATCACCCTGTACCGTTTACTACCCTGCTGTTCTCATACTAATTCATGCTACATTTTTCTTATTTTATATTTAGCATTCATTTGGATAATGTATAAGAATGTCTACATGTTCACTAAGAGAGAGAACGCTACTATAACAAGAGATCATTCATGTACTGTTTATAAAGCTTACCCATGTGCATTTATTGACAATCTCCTTCGGTATCATATGGAGGAAACACTATCAGTTGAAGTATACCAGTAAGGTGAAAGCCTGCCCTCTGGTGGTCTAATGAATAACAGAGCATCACGTACCTCATCCTCATCCCATTTGTCTTCGCTGCTCTCGTCCACGTTGACCACGTAGCCAGGGGGCAGCCAGTTGACCGGCGGATCAAATATGGACACTACCATCCTGCTTGGAAGACCTTTCTTCTTCCCCAGACGATACAAGTTACAGTTGCTCACCTGTTAAGACAGAAAATAATTCACTTCACACCATCACACACATAGATCATATCCGTACTTTCTTAAAATACATGAAACATGAGAAAATTATGGGCATATGTGTCAATAACAAAAAACAAACTCTCTTACAGCAAATAGGCAAACACAAAGCATTCCATTGACAAACATTCCATTCAGACATTCAACCCTATTCCCTATATAGCGCACTACTTTTGACGATATGCGGGCCATGGTCAAAAGTAGTGCACTATAAAGGGTGCCATTTTGGACGCAGAGGCAAACTCCATTCCCCCCAACCCGCTGCCAGACTCACCTTCTTGCTCCTCATGTAGGAGAGTCGTCCCTCGTGTGCGTCGGGGTAAGTACAGAACAGGTAGGTGGTGATGGCGTGCTTCAAGAACGAGTCTCCCAGCATCTCCAGACGCTCCAGGTTGAAGCCATCGCTGGCGTTGGATAGGGTCAGGGCCTGCAGAAATGTAAAAAAAAAAGGATTCAATTGAAACCTATAAGTGAGTGCTTGCCTTTTTCATTTTTTGAAGTAATACATTTTTTGTTCAGGTAGGGGACCAGTTACATTAATCGGTTAGTCTATTCAGAGCATCCGAATTGATTCAAAAACGTGGGAATCGAACATCGAAAACAACACATTTAACTGATATTTTGAATTGCTGGACATATTCATTAGTTAAAACAATCAAAACTTCAATTAAGTAATCAATTAATCGACCTAAGAACTGACTATGAACAACTTGTGTTGAACCCCTACCTGAAGGATAAGCCCCGGGTTGGGCCCCAGGATCTTGGGGCAGGGACCAGGTGTGTCCCCCCCTGTGGAACTGGTCTCCTGGGTCTTTGAGTAGTCAGGTAAAAGTGCTGTGGTTGTGATGGGAGCGGTGCCTTTGGGCCACGTCACTGTTACTGGGCTGCAGGAGTCTGAGGTAGCTTGATTCACGTGTGGTCCATCGCCCTCACGGAGCTCTGTGGTCCCCCCTGGTTTACATTCATCGCTAGGCTGTGGGGGTCGAGGCTGGGTCCAGGGCTGAGGTTGGGTCCGGGGCTGAGGCTGGGTTAGATTCTGGTTCTCTGTGCTTGGAGAGAGCTGCACAGGAAGAACTGAGGTAGTGGATTGTGTTGTCATTGTTGTTGATACTTCTTCGCTCTCCAGTGGCGAACCAGGGCCAGCCGGGAGGAACTGGCAGCTATCACATCCGTCATGAAGGTGTGTGTGGTCGCCGTTCTCACTGTTGTCTTTGGCGACGGCAGCAGTGCCGTTAGTGAGGGTATTGGTGCAGGAGGCAGAGTCTGGCTGCTGGGGCTCCTCCTCCTCTGGCCTGTCAGCTTCTGGGTGTTTGCTGACATCACCCCTCTCAGGCTGGGAGGAGACATGACAGTCACTACAGGGTTGCTGAGCAACAGCAGGGTCAGGGGCTGCAGTCTGGTTGTGATGTTTACAGTTCTCATCAGCGCTATCCTCTTCCTCCTCCTCATCATCATATTCATACTCTTCCTCATCACGCGGACAGATGAAAGACTTGCTGTCGATGGATTTCTTCCATCCAAAGTCCAGGTTTGGATACCTATAAAGACAGAGTGAGATGTTGGAGAGTAGGGTGTTATTAAACAGCCAGTCATTAAATCAATTATTAAAAGGGATAGTTTTTCAAAATGTCATCAAATTCATCAAAGCAAAATGTATCAGATGTACCTGAAGTCAGGGGGCAGGGTCTGGGCTCCAACTCCAGCGTCGCTGGCTGTCTGGGCCCTCAGCTCCTCAGCTGTGAGGAGGCAGTGGAGGCGGTACAGTATGCTGGGGAGACACACAGCCTTCCGCCACAGAGAGGCTGGGATGGGGTGGATGGCACACAGCTCTGGGACCAGGATCTGGAAGGGCAGAGGTGAGGGGAAGAAAAAGAGAAAGAAAATTCGACATCCTTCCAGATGTTTGTAGGCTAGGGCCAGAAATAAAGTAGATACTGGGATGAGGTGGATGGCACACAGCACTGTGACCAAGTTGTGGAGGGGAGGAAACATATTTCTAGAAGTAGGAGAAGATAGTTCTCCAACATACTCTAATCTAGATTCTAGACCAGGGATCAAATCAAATATTATCTGTCACATACGCCGAATACAACAGGTGTAGACCTTACAGTGAAATGCTTACTTACAAGCACTTAACCAACCAGCTGTTTAAAGAAAAATTAAATACAATAAAAAAGAAAAGAGAAAAATAAATAATTAAAGAGCAACAATACAATAACAGTAGCGAAGCTATATAAAGGGGGTACCGGTACAGAGTCAATGTGCGGGGGCATCGGTTAGTCGAGGTAATTAAGGTATTATGTACATGTAAGTAGAGGTAAAGTGACTATGCATAGATAATAAACAGAGTAGCAGCAGTGTAAAAATGGGGGTGGGGGTGGGGGTATGGGTGGGGTCAATGCAAATAGTCCGGGTAGCCATTTGATTAGCTGTTCAGGAGACTTATGGCTTGGGGGTAGAAGCTGTTAAGAAGCATTTTGGACCTGGACTTGGCGCTCCGGTACTGCTTGCCGTAAGGTAGCAGAGAGAACAGTTTATGACTAGAGTGGCTGGAGTCTTTGGCAATTCTTAGGGCCTTCCTCTGACACCGCCTGGTATAGAGGTCCTGGATGGCAGGAAGCTTGACCCCAGTGATGTACTGGGCCGTACATACTACCTTCTGTCAGGATGCACTCGATGGTGCAGCTGTAGAACTTTGAAGATCTGAGGACACATGCCAAATCTTTTCAGGCTCTTGAGGGGGAATTGGGCACGTGTTGTCGTGCCCTCTTCACGACTGTCTTGGCGTGTTTGGACCATGATAGTTTGTTGGTGATGTGGACACCAAGGAACTTGAAGCTCTCAACCTGCTCCACTACAGCTCCGTCGATGAGAATGGGGACATGCTTGGCCCTCCTTTTCCTGTCGTCCACGATCATCTCCTTTGTCTTGATCACGTTGAGGGACAAGTTGTTATCCTGGCACCACACTGCCAGCTCTCTGACCTCCTCACTATAAGCTGTCTCATCATTGTCAGTGATCAGGCCTACCACTGTTGTGTCGTAGGAAAACTTAATGATGGTGTTGGAGTCGTGCTTGGCCATGCAGTCGTGGGTGAACAGGGAGTACAGGAGGGGACTGAGCACGCACCCCTGAGGGGTCCCCGTGTTGAGGATCAGCGTGGCAGATGTGTTGTTACCTACCCCTTACCTCCTGGGGGCTGACTGTCAAGAAGTCCAGGATCCAGGAGGTGTTTAGTCACAAGGTCCTTACCTTAGTGATAAGCTTTCAGGGCACTATGGTTTTGAACGTTGAGCTGTAGTCAATGAATAGCATTCTCACGTAGGTGTTCCTTTTGTCCAGGTGGGAAAGGGCAGTGTGGAGTACAATAGAGATTGCGTCATCTGTGGATCTGTTGGGGCGGTATGCAAATTCGAGTAGGTCTAGGGTTTCTGTGATAATGGTGTTGATGTGAGCCATGACCAGCCTTTCAAAGCACTTCATGGCTACCGAAGTGAGTGCTATGGGTCGGTAGTCATTTAGGCAAGTTACCTTGGTGTTCTTGGGCACAGGGACTATGGTGGTTTGCTTGAAACATGTTGGTACTACAGACTCAGTCAGGGACAGGTTGAAAATATTAGTGAAGACACTTGCAAGTTGGTCAGCGCATACTCAGAGTACACGTCCTGGTAATCGTCTAGCCCTGCGGCCTTGTAAATGTAGACTTGTTTAAAAGGTCTTGTTCACATCAGCTAGGGAGAGCGTGAACACACAGTTGTCCAGAACAGCTGGTGATCTCATGCATGCTTCAGTGTTGCTTGCCTTGAAGTGAGCATAGAAGTCATTTAGCTCGTCTGGTAGGCTTGTGTCACCGTGCAGCTCGCGGCTGTGCTTCCCTTTGTAGTCCGAAATAGTTTACAAAATCCGACGAGCGTCAGAGTCGGTGTAGTACAATTCAATCTTAGTCCTATATTGACGCTTCGCCAGTTTGATGGTTCGTCGAAGGGCATGGCGGGATTTCTTATAAGCGTTTGGGTTAGAATCCCGCTCCTTGAAAGCGGCAGCACTGGTTGGGCTTCCATGGCTTCTGGTTGGGATATGTACGTACGGTTACTGTGGGGATGTCGTCATCGATGCACTTATTGATGAAGCCAGTGACTGATGTGGTGTACTCCTCAATGCCATTGGAAGAATCCCGGAACATATTCCAGTCTGTGCTAGCAAAATTGTCTTGCAGCTTAGCATCTGCGTCATCTGACCACTTCCGTATTGCGCGAGTCTCTGGTGCTTCCTTCTTTAGAGTTCTCTTGTAAGCAAGAAACAGGAGGATAGAGTTATGGTCAAATTTGCCAAATGGAGGGCGAGGGAGAGCTTTCTAGGCATCTCTGCGTGTGGAGTAAAGGTGGTCTAGAGTTTTGCACATATGACATGCTTGAAGAAATTAGGTAAACAGATTTAAGTTTCCCTGCATTAAAGTCCCCGGCCACTAGGAGCATTTTCTTGTTTCCTTATGGCCATATACAGCTCGTTGAGTGCGGTCTTAGTGCCAGCAAAGGTTTGTGGTGGTAAATAGCTACAAAAAATATAGATGAAAACTCTCTTGGTAAATAGTGTGGTATACAGCTTATTATGAGATACTTTACCTGAGGCGATTCAAAACCTTGAGACTTCCTTAATATTAGATTTCCTGCACCAGCTGTTATTTACAAATAGACACAGACCACAACCCCTTGTCTTACCGGAAGCAGCTGTTCTATCTTGCCGATGCACAGAAAACCAAACCAGCTGTACGTTATCCATGTCGTCATTCAGCCACAACTCGGTGAAACATAAAGATATTACAGTTATTAAACGTCCCGTTCGTAGGTTAGTCTTGATCGGAGCTCATCCACTTGATTATCCAATGATTGCACATTGGCTAAATAGTACTGATGGAAGAGGCGGATTACCCACTCGCCTACAGTACCAGTCAAAAGTTTGGACACACCTACTCATTCAAGCGTTTTTCTTTATTTTGACTATTTTCTACATTATAGAATAATAGTTTAAGACATCAAAACTATGAAATAACACATGGAATCATGTAATAACCAAAAAAGTGTTAAACAAATCTAAATATATTCTATATTTGAGTTTCTTCAAAGTAGCCACCCTTTGCCTTGATGACAGCTTTCCACACTCTTGTCATTCTCTCTACCACCTTCAATGCTTTTCCAACAGTCTTGAATGAGTTCCCACATATGCTGAGCACTTGTTGGCTGCTTTTCCTTCACTCTTTGGCAAAAACATAATAATTTGAAACCTTGCATACATTTGTATACGATCATATATTATGCGTGGGAATACTTTGAACAGATTTTACTCAAAAATGTTACTCATTTGCAGCTGATTTGCTGATGTTTTTAGTCTTTTACGTCCAACAATTAAAAAAATGAAAGAAAAAAATGTTTATTTGCTCAGAAAACATGGGGGGCCAAATACAATCACCAGCGGGCCAAATTCGGCCCACGGACCGCCAGTTGGGGAACCCTGTTTTAAACCATCTTCAGAGTTAGTCTTCATCTCTAAATATGGTGGAAGGTGGATCCATGGCTTTGTATGTAGACTAGATTACCTGTTTGTTCTGTAGACTCTCCCACTTGGCCTTCCTCTTCTCTGTACTGCTGAGGGGCAGTGCTTTCCCCTTCTGGTTTAGGTGGCGAGGGGTTAAGAGGTTCAGTCTGCAGGCAGAGGTCAGAACTGGATGAGTTACACAGTAGTTCAGATACAGTAACCTTCATGGGTGTAAAGGTACAGATAAAGTGTTCTCCCCATATCTTTCTATTTTGATGGTGCTCCCCCCACCATCCGTGGAGGTCTGAGAGACCTCATAAGGGCATCCTTATGATGATGGAGATGAATAAGATACATTTTCCTCTCTCTCCCTCCTTCCTCCCCCTCTCCCTCCCCATCTCCTTCACCTCTCCTCTCTCTCACCGTGAGGAGGTGTGGTCGACATCCAATAGTGGCTGGTTTACATTGGATAGGTCCAGGTTGTACTTGGTTTTGTAGTACTCAGCAAAAGTCTCATACTCCGGCGACGGGAACTTGCTAAGTGGTGTGAGGTCTGTGTAAACGTCAGCCACGTAGAAACGGTGAGGCTGGTCAAAGTTACGATACCTGAGAGAGGGAGAGAGACAGGGATTAGAGGTCAAGGGTTGGCATAAATGGAACAGTGAAGATATACACTTAGTGTAAAAAAAACATGAAGGACACATTCCTAATATCCGGTTGAACGAGAAATGTTTTTTGTGCGTATGGAGCATTTCTGGGATCTTTTATTTCAGCTCATGAAACATGGGACCAACACCTTACATGTTGCTTTTATAATTTTGTTCAGTGTATAATCTTATGGCTCATATCAAATTAATTGTATGCTGTTTAAATCAAGTCTCTTCCCTATGGACCCTGGTCAAAAGAAGTGCACTATATACAGGGAGCTATTTGGCTCCTCAGTCAGGGAGGGGTGAAGCAAGCAGCGTAAGGTGAAGCAAGGTGAAGCAAGCAGTGTACCGTGGAATGATGACAGCGTCTTGGTAGTCTTCCAGTTTGAAGGTGAAGGGGTTCTGCTTGGTGTACAGGGTGGTAGGAATGCCAGTACGAGCCTCAGACTTCTCTATGTCCTCCATGAATTTAAAGTCCAAATCTAGAGTGATGGAATCCTCAACTGGAAGTAGAGAAAATGTAAACAATGGAAGTTTACATGGTGAATGAATACTTTCAGACATTGTTAATTAGCTGATTTGACACTAGGGTTGGGTGGTATACCGTATTTACACCATATCCCAGGGTATTTCGAAACACCCTCAGTATGATTTTCCAATACCGCTTTAAAAAAAAAAAAAAAAGTCAGAAGTTTACATACACTTATGTTGGAGTCATTAAAACTTGTTTTTCAACCACTACACACATTTCTTGTTAACAAACTATAGTTTTTGCAAGTCGGTTAGGACCTCTACTTTGTGCATGACACAAGTAATTTTTCCAACAATTGTTTACAGACAGATTGTTTCACTTAATCTGACCCACTGTATCAGAAGTTTACATATACTAAGTTGACTGTGCCTTTAACGTCTTATGGCTGCAGGGGCAGTATTGAGTAGCTTGGATGAAAGGTGCACTGAGGTGCCCAGAGTAAACGGCCTGCTCCTCAGTCATAGTTGCTAATATTTGCATATTATTATTAGTATTGGATAGAAAACACTCTGAAGTTTCTAAAACTGTTTGAATTATGTCTGTGAGTATAACAGAACTCATATGGCAGGCAAAAACCTGAGAAGTTCCTCTTCGGATTTTTTCTGAGGGTGGCAGATTATCAACCATGCTCTCATTGAAATTACAGCGAGATATTGATGAGTTTTCACTTCCTACGGCTTCCACTAGATGTCAACAGTCAATAGAACTTTGTCTGATGACTCTAATGTGAAGGGGGGCCGAAGGAGACAGGAATTAGTCACCACTGCCACGAGCTGACCATGCTTTGACCACGCGCGTTCACGTGATAGGCAGCTCCGTTCCATCGCTCAACTGAAGTCAATCTAATTCTCCGGTTGGAACGTTATTCAAGATGTATGTTAACAACATTCTAAAGATTGATTCAGTACATCGTTTGACATGTTTCTACTGACTGTTATGGAACTTTTGGACATTTCGTCACGTTATAGTGGACGCGCTTTGTGACTTTGGAATTGTTTACCAAACGCGCTAACCAAAGTAGCTAATTGGACATAAATAACGGACATTATCGAACAAATCAAGCATTTATTGTGGACCTGGGATTCCTAGGACTGCATTCTGATTAAGTTCATCAAAGGTAAGGAAACATTTATCATGTATTTTCTGGTTTCTGTTGACTCCAACATGGCGGCTAATTTGGCTATTGTTCTGAGCGCCGTCTCAGATTATTACATGGTTTGCTTTTTCCGTAAAGTTTTTTTGAAATCTGACACAGCGGTTGCATTAAGGAGAGGTATATCTATAATTCCATGTGTATAACTTGTATTATCATCTACATTTATGATGAGTATTTCTGTTGAAACGATGTATCTATGCAAAATCACTTTTTTTGGAACTAGTGAATGTAACGCGCCAATGTAAACTCCGATTTTTTCATATAAATATGAACTTTATCAAACAAAACATGCATGTATTGTGTAACATGAAGTCCTATGAGTGTCATCTGATGAAGATCATCAAAGGTTAGTGATTAATTTTATCTCTATTTCTACTTTTTGTGACTGCTATATTTCGCTGGAAAAATGGCTGTGCTTATTGTGGTTTGGTGGTGACCTAACATCATCGTTTGTAGTGCTTTCGCTGAAAAGCATATTTGAAATCGGACACTTTGGTGGGATTAACAACAAGATTACCTTTAAAATGATATAAGACACATGTATGTTTGAGGAATTTTAATTATGAGATTTCTGTTGTTTGAATTTGGCGCCCTGCACTTTCACTGGCTGTTGTCATATCGATCCCGTTAGCGGGATTGCAGCCATAAGAAGTTTTAAACAGCTTGGAAAATTCCAAAAATTGTAGACCTCCACAAGTCTGGTTCATCCTTGGGAGCAATTTCCAAACGCCTGAAGGTACCACGTTCATCACGTTCAAGTATAAACACCAAGGGTGTCACGCCCTGACCTTAGAGAGCAGTTTTATTTCTCTATTTGGTTAGGTCAGGGTGTGATTTGGGGTGGGCATTCTATGTTGTCTATTTCTTTGTTTTTGGCCGAGTATGGTTCCCAATCAGAGGCAGCTGTCTATCGTTGTCTCTGATTGGGAATCATACTTAGGCAGCCCTTTTTCCCACTTGCTGTTGTGGAATCTTGTTTTTGTTAGTTGCTGGTTTAGCGCTACATTACTTTACGTGTCGTTTATCTTTCTTGTTTTTTTGGTGTTCGTTTATATAAATTCATATGTACGCCTACCACGCTGCACCTTGGTCTCATTCCGACGACAGCCGTAACAATGGGACCATGGAGCAGTCATACCGCTCAGGAAGAAGACGCGTTCTGTCTCCTAGAGATGAACGTACTTTGGTGCGAAAAGTGCAAATCAATCCCAAAATAACAGCAAAGGACCTTGTGAAGATGCTGGAGGAAACAGTTACAAAGTATCTATATCAACAGTAAAACGTGTCCTATATCGACATAACCTGAAAGGCCACTCAGCAAGGAAGAAGCCACTGCTCCAAAACCGGCATTAAAAAGCCAGACTACGGTTTGCAACTGCACATGGAGACAAAAATGTCACTTTTTGGAGAAATGTCCTCTGGTCTGATGAAACCAAAATAGAACTGTTTGGCCATAATGACCATCGTTACGTTTGGAGGAAAAAGGGGCCGAAGAACATCTTGCAAGCCGAAGAACACCATCCCAACCGTGAAACACGGGGGTTGCAGCATCATGTTTTGGGGGTGCTTTGCTGCAGGAGGGACTTGTGCACTTCACAAAATAGATGGCATCATGAGGTAGGGAAATTATGTGGATATATTGAAGCAAAATCTCAAGACATCCGTCAGGAAGTTAATGCTTGGTTGTGAATGGGTCTTCCAAATGGACAATGACCCCAAGCATACTTCCAAAGTTGTGGCAAAATGGCTTAAGGACAACAAAGTCAAGGCGTTGGAGTGGCCATCACAAAGCCCTGAACTCAATCCCATAGAAAATTTGTGGGCAGAACTGAAAAAGCATGTGCGAGCAAGGAGGCCTACAAACTCAGTTACACCAGCTGTCAGGAGGAATGGGCCACAATTCACCCAACTTATTGTGGGAAGCTTGTGGAAGGCTACCCGAAACGTTTGACCCAAGTTAAACAATTTAAAGGCAATGCTATCAAATACTAATTGAGTGTATGTAAACTTGACCCAATGGAAATGTGATGGAAAAAAATAAAAGCTGAAATAAATCATTCTCTCTACTATTATTCTGAAATTTCACATTCTTAAAATAAAGTGGTGATCCAAACTGACCTAAAACAGGGAATTTCTACTAGAATTAAATGTCAGGAATTGTGAAAATCTGAGTTTAAATGTATTTGTCTAAGGTATATGTAAACTTCCGACTTCAACTGTAAATACATGCAGTCAACTTGTGCACTAGGTAATATATAAAGCAGATCGCATTAATACATTTGCCTGTTAGATTATCTTTCACTATGAAGCTTACCAGTAATAATTTCCCAAAACAGCTGCTTGAGACAGTCAGCTTTGTTTGTTTAGAAGCACAATGAGCAAAATGGGAGCATCGTGAGGTGAATCACTCCTGCAGCGTAACTTAAGTGAGGTGATCAAGTTGCACTTCTATGAATTTCAATAATAATGTTTGCCAGCTATAGATTTTATAATTATTAAGGTAACTATCTAAAATGTGGCAAATAAATTCTCTCCAGATGTGTTTTGCTAACTTGCTAACATTAGCTTGTGTAACAGCAGCAGAGACAATTCCCTCCTGGATTAAGATCCCTCCTGTCTAAGATTTATTTTGTGTGTGCTGCAAACTGCATTTTGAGATACTTGCGTAACTTTATGAGCTGAGCTGTCTGTCTCAGAAGTAAAGTATTGCATTTGCTAGATAGCACTTACCTAGCATCTGCTATGGGGATTCCTTAGTACTTGTTAGAATTTTGTTAGCATTCTGGTAAATTACGTTTTATGGGCTTTTTTCACATTTTAAAATACATTTCGCCCCTTGTGTGCACTACTGGTAATACCGTTAATCCCGGGAAGACAGAGTATGAAAATGTGTACACCGCCCAACTCTATTTGACACAGTACGCATCCCTATGTGCCCTGCTCAAAATGAGTGCACTATAAAAGGGAATAGAGTGCCATTTGGTACCCACCCATAGGCTTACTAATGGAGTAAGGCCTACAGTATGTGCGCAACGTTGGGCTCTCACTCACCAACATTGAGCGGTAGCACACAGCAGACTAACTCACCAACATTGAGAGGTAGAACGCAGTAGGCTGAGTCGGCCTGCGTGGGTTTGAACTCCAAAGCAGGTTTCTCCAGGCGGAGGATGTGAGAGAAGATGTACTGGTGTAATCTAGTGATCAGGTCCAGCTGGATAGCACTCAGGGTGAACCCTGCCTTCTGGAGCTCGATGGAGATGGTCACCTCACCAGACCGTGTGTAAACAGGAAAATGGGGAATCTGTGGAGAGGGATGAGGGGGTTAGGTGAGTTTCAATGTACACTTAATAAAGGCCATACTAACTTTGGAAAATCAAGTGGGCCCTGCTGTCCAGCTGTTGCTTCCTAGAAAAATATGTTCTCGATCAGTTTCAATAGAAATTGTTAATGTTTGCATCCCTAAATATTGCTTTGAGGACCTGCCCGGAAACAATGAAAAGGGAAACTGAGATAGGTGTGTTCCTTACCCGAGGTATAGGTTTGGCGGTCAGGATGCCGAAGCACCTGGTAGTGTCTTCTGGAGGGTAGAGCTTCCTGCGGCGGAAGTTGAGCTCATCAGGCAGAGGGGTGGTGAGGACCATGCCGACCACATACAGGTAGGAAGACTGCTGCGGTACAGGGTAACTGTCCCGAAGACACTCCGGTATCTGGGGTGAAAACAGCATTGGATTGGTGAAAACGAGTTTCCACCCTCATTTTTACACCAGTGAATTGTGTTTACATCCATGGGGGAGGTAATGAACGAGTGAACACTTCTGTGTGAAGAGAATCAGACAGTAGCCAAGGAGAGGAAGCAGTTCCACACCATTTAAATGAGAGGCACCATACAGTGGCTTGCGAAAGTATTCCCCCCTTGGCATTTTTCCTATTTTGTTGCCTTACAGCCTGGAATTAAAATAGATTTTTTGAGGGGTTTGTATCATTTGATTTACACAACATGCCTACCACTGTGAAGATACAAAATATTTCTTATTGTGAAACAAACAAGAAATAAGACCAAAAAAATTTAAACTTGAGCGTGCATAACTATTCACCCCCTCAAAGTCAATACTTTGTCGAGCCACCTTTTGCAGCAATTACAGCTGCAAGTCTCTTGGGGTATGTCTCTATAAGCTTGGCACATCAAGCCACTGGGATTTTTGCCCATTCTTCAAGGCAAAACTGCTCCAGCTCAAGTTGGATGGGTTCCGCTGGTGTACAGCAATCTTTAAGTCATACCACAGATTCTCAATTGGATTGTGGTAATGGGCTTCAATTAGGCCATTCCAAGATATTTAAATGTTTCCCCTTAAACCACTCGAGTGTTGCTTTAGCAGTATGCTTAGGGTCATTGTCCTGCTGGAAGGTGAACCGCCGTCCCAGTCTCAAATCTCTGGAAGACTGAAACAGGTTTCCTTGTATTTAGCGCCATCTATCATTCCTTCAATTCTGACCAGTTTCCCAGTCCCTGCCGATGAAAAACATCCCCACAGCATGATGCTGCTACCACCATGCTTCACTGTGGGGATGTTGTTCTCGGGGTGAGGAGAGGTGTTGGGTTTGCGCCAGACATAGCGTTTTCCTTGATGGCGAAAAAGCTCAATTTTAGTCTCATCTGACCAGAGTACCTTCTTACATATGTTTGGGGAGTCTCCCACATGCCTTTGGGCGAACACTAAACATGTTTTCTTATTTCTTTCTGGACACTCTTCCGTAAAGCCCAGCTCCGTGGAGTGTACAGCTTAAAGTGGTCCTATTGACAGATACTCCAATCTCCATTGTGGAGCTTTGCAGCTCCTTCAGGGTTATCTTTGGTCTCTTTGTTGCCTCTCTGATTAATCCCCTCCTTGCCTGGTCCGTGAGTTTTGGTGGGCGGCCCTCTCTTGGCAGGTTTGTTGTGGTGCCATATTCTTTCCATTTTTTAATAATGGATTTAATGGTGCTCCGTGGGATGTTCAAAGTTTCTGATATTTTTTTATAACCCAACCCTGATCTGTACTTCTCCACAACTTTGTCCCTGACTTGTTTGGAGAGCTCCTTGGTCTTGATGGTGGCGCTTGCTTGGTGGTGCCCCTTGCCTAATGGTGTTGCAGACTCTATGGCCTTTCAGAATATATATACTGTATATATACTGTGTATATATACTGAGATCATGTGACACTTAGATTGCACACAGGCAGACTTTATTTAACTAATTATGTGACTTCTGAAGGTAATTAGTTGCACCAGATCTTATTTAGGGGCTTCATAGCAAAGGGGGTGAATAGATATGCACGCACCACTTTTCAGCTTTTAATTTTTTTGAATTTTTATAAATAAGTTCTTTTTTTCATTTCACTTCACCAATTTTGACTATTTTGTGTATGTCCATTACATGAAATCCAAATAAAAATCTATTTAAATTACAGGTTGTAATGCAACAAAATAGGAAAAACGCCAAGGGGGATGAATACTTTTGCAAGGCACTGTATCAGCAATGGAAAACAGCCCCAGTAAAAAGTACTGCACTACAGTATACACAGAGTACACAAAACATTAAGGACACTTGCTCTTTCCATGACATAGACTGACCAAGTGAATGCTATGATCCCTTATTGATGTCACCTGTTAAATACATTTCAATCAGTGTAGATGAAGGGGAGGAGACAGGTTAAAGAAGGATTTTTAAGCCTTGAGACATGGATGTATGTATGTGTATGTGTGCCATTCAGAGGATGCCTTTGAAAGGGGCATGGTAAAGGGTGCCAAGCGCTGCTGGGTTTTACAGGCTCAACAGTTTCCTATGTGTATCAAGATCTTCTCATTTATTTAACCTTTATTTAACTACGCAAGTCAGCTAAGAACAAATTGTTATTTACAATGACTGCCTACACCTGCCAAACCCGCACGACGCTGGGCCAATTGTGCACCGCCCTATGGGGCTCCCAATCACGGCCGGTTGTGATACAGAATGGTCCACCACCCAAAGGACATCCAGCCAACTTGACACAACTGTGGGAAGCACTGGAGTCAACATGGGCCAGCATCCCTGTGGAACGCATTTGACACCTTGTAGAGTCCATGCCCGATGAATTGAGGCTGTTCTGAGGGCAAAAGGGGGTACAACTCAATATTAGGAAGGTGTTCAGTGTATTGAGAATAGGGTTCCATTTGGGATGCATTAGTGATGAGTACTCACAGCTTTAGGGTAGCACTGCCTCCTCTTGGTGGATCCTGGCCTGCCTGGAACACTGGTCTCCTCCTCATCATGGAGATCCAGCTCCTCCTCATACTTCACTGTCTCCTTCCCCACAGGCATCAAGTGGTCATCTAACTCACCTGGGGGAGGGAGGGAGAGAGAGATTTACCTACTATTTACCTACTGGCAAAATGAAGTTAAATATGTCACAGCAGTTAATACCAGGTTCCCCTCTTCTCACACCACACAGAGAACCCCCCACCCCAGCAAATTCAATTACATTCCCCACAAGCTTGAAGAGAGAGCGAGGGAGATTTGAGGGAGGAAGAAAGAAAGAGAGATGGGGAGGGAGAGATACAATCTGGGACTAGCTGCAGTGAGCTAGTCTGGGTACCAGTCTGTTTAGCTATCATTCCACTCCGGTCATGCTAAACATGGCATAATCTTTGGCATAATGACACAGAGTACAAGTAGTAGAATGTTAGCTAAACAGACTGGTACCCAGGCTAGCAGTGAGCACTACAAGAATAATATTCTACCAATCAAATAGCTGCATTTTATTTACCTTTTTTGTGAAGCTTTTCACAACAAAGCAGTGCTACTGCTTTCTCTGCCAGTCTTGCACAGTTCATTGTCGGCCCCTGCAGTGACAAAACAAAGTGTACATTTGTCTCAAAGACATCCATTATACACACCATTAGTTGAATCTTGACGTCCCGAATAGAAACAGTGGGTGCTACACAATGCTGGTGGATGAGGTGAATTTCCTGCTTACTATGTAGCCTACTACAGCCCTTTGAGCACCTGGAAGCACTGTATAATTATGTGTGTCTCAAAAGGCACCTTTTTCCCTATATAATGCACTACACTTGATCAGAGCTGGAATATATAGGGAATAGGGTGCCATTTGGGATGCAAACCTATAAATCCAATCAATGACGAAAGCCTGCAGACTCACGGCGACGGGCACCCGTAGAGGGGAGTTGATGGGCAGGTAGAGGGTTGACTGGTAGCGCCCATCCTGAAGCTCCTTGGTCTTACACTTGGGTGCCAGGTGGGTAAACGGGTCACTGGGCAGACGGGCACAGTATCTGGGGCAGCCATGGGGGAGAGGGACATTAGCACGCCAGACCACCAACAGCAAAATGAAAACAAGAACCAACAAAAATGTAATCTTCAAATCCAATTTAGCAACATCGCCTGCTTATAATTATAGTATTTTGAGACAACTTATTTTGTTCTCAGTGAATTTAGTCTTGTTGCCACAAAGCGCCCTTTCTAGAACCCTTTTTAGATTTTTCACAGAAGCAAAGCAGTCCCCATTTCCTCTTACCTGTTGATGTGTCCGATGGCCGTGTTGATGGTGACGCGGGGCCCTGCGTCCTCAGAGCGGAGCACGTAGGGAGGCAGGATGTTGTCATCATCCAGCTCCTGTTCCACCTCAAACTCACCGACCCCAGCTGCCTTGGAACACTTATTCCTCAGAATCTGGAGAGATCAAGAGAAGATCTAGAGTCATCAGTATTAGGGTTGTCACAATACTAGTAGAGAAACACAGAAACACTTTTTACATCAGGGATCCCATTTTCCTCTTCTCAAACGTACACGTCAAACTCCCCTTGACATCAAAACTTGATTTACGTGAAAGGTTTACTTCCACAATTAAGCAGCATTCACCAATGACCTCGCATATCATTCAAGGATGGCCCTTGTGGACAGGCTCTGAAAACCAGTGTTCCCCAAACAGACACACCAATCAATTGAACATAATTGAGTGGATTATGGTGAAACCATAATCAGCAAAAACAGGAAGATAACTTAGGCTTAGTCCCAAATGGCACCCTATTCCCTATATACAGTTGAAGTTGGAAGTTTACATACACCTTAGACAAAAACATTTAAACTCTGTTTTCACAATTCCCGACATTTAATCCTAGTAAAAATTCCCTGTCTTAGGTCAGTTAGGATCACCACTTTATTTTAAGAATGTGAAATGTCAGAATAATAGTAGAGAATTATTTATTTCAGCTTGTATTTCTTTCATCACATTCCCAGTGGGTCAGAAGTTTACATACACCCAATTAGGATTTGGTAGCATTGCCTGTAAATTGTTTAACTTGGATCAAACATTTCGGGTAGCCTTCCACAAGTTTCCCACAATAAGTTGGGTGAATTTTGGCCCATTCCTCCTGACAGAGCTGGTGTAACTGAGTCAGGTGTGTAGGCCTCCTTGCTCTCACACGCTTTTTCAGTTCTGCCCACAAATGTTCTATGGGATTGAGGTCAGGGCTTTGTGATGGCCACTCCAATACCTTGACTTTGTTGTCCTTAAGCCATTTTGACACAATTTTGGAAGCTTGGGGTCATTGTCCATTTGGAAGAGCCATTTGAGACCAAACTTTAACTTCCTGACTGACTGAAGTCTTGAGATCTTGCTTCAATGCATCCACATAATTTTCTTACCTCATGATGCCATCTATTTTCTGAAGTGCACCAGTCCCTTCTGCAGCAAAGCACCCCCACAACATGATGCTGCCACCCCCGTGCTTCACGGTTGGGATGGTGTTCTTCGGCTTGCAAGCCTCCCCCTTTTTCCTCCAAACATAACGATGGTCATTATGGCCAAACAGTTCTATTTTGGTTTCATCAGACCAGAGGACATTTCTCCAAAAAGTACGATCTTTGTCCCCATGTGCAGTTGCAAACCGTAGTCTGGCTTTTTGATGGCGGTTTTGGAGCAGTGGCTTCTTCCTTGCTGAGCGGCCTTTCAGGTTATGTCGATATAGGACTCGTTTTACTGTGGATATAGATACTTTTGTACCTGTTTCCTCCAGCATCTTCACAAGGTCCTTTGCTGTTGTTCTGGGATTGATTTGCACTTTTCGCACGAAAGTACATTCATCTCTAGGAGACAGACCGCGTCTCCTTCCTGAGCGGTATGACGGCTGCATGGTCCCATGGTGTTTATACTTAAGTACTATTGTTTGTACAGATGAACGTGGTACCTTCAGGCATTTGGAAATTGCTCCCCAGGATGAACCAGACTTGTGAAGGTCGACAATTTGTTTTTCTGAGGTCTTGGCTGAGGTCTTTCTTTTGATTTTCACATGATGTCAAGCAAAGAGGCACCAAATTTGAAGGTAGGCCTTGTCTGGAATTTTCCAAGCTGTTTAAAGGCACAGTCAACTTAGTGTATGTAAAATTCTGACCCACTGGAATTGGGATACTGTGAATTATAAGTGAAATAACCTGTCTGTATTCAATTGTTGGAAAAAATTACTTGTGTCATGCACAATGTAGATGTCCTAACCGACTTGCCAAAACTAAAGTTTGTTAACAAGAAATTTGTGGAGTGGTTGAAAAGCGAGTTTTAATGACCTAACCTAAGTGTATGTAAACTTCCGACTTCCACTGCAGATGCATACTTAGACAACAATCTCTGAGAATCCCTGTGTTCCTCAGACAGACACACACATTGAGGACAGGCTCTGAAAACCACACCTTCTCTATGGCCTTGTAGGTCTTTAGGTCATCCTCGAAGGTCTTGGTCCTCTCACTGTCAGCCAGCATGATGTAGTTGGATACAGGAGCTCTGGCTCGGCCTTTAGACTGAACGTAGGACCTGCAGTCGAGTCAAGTCAACATTTATTTAAAGTGCATTTAACAGGGGTCACAACACACTTTACATGATTAAAAAAGAAGAACAAAACAATGTAGAAAAGCGAGGGGAAGAGTAATAATATCAACAACAATATAAAATAGCACAATGGGCAGGAAGCAACAAGGAAGTGGATAGACAAGCAGTGCTGTACCTGTACTCAGTGGGCAGGTCGAACCGCACCACCAGGTTACATTTGGGAATATCCACTCCTTCCTCCACGATGCTGGTCGCTATGAGCAGGTTGGTCTCGTGGGCTCGGAACTTACGCAGAACCTGAGGGATGATGATGTAAGGTAGTTAGGCGTGGATGGATGGAAAAATGGGTGGATGGATGGATGGACATACAAATGTAGGGGTAGGTCAATTTCGATGTATCTACATAGGATGATGTCCGAAAATACAAAATGGCGTCAATCGGTTCTTACCTCTTCCTGCTTCCTGAATTCCACCTCCATCTGTTTGTTGCGTGGCTGGTTCTTGCCGATGCTGTGGCCGGTGATGAAGTTACTGCTGATGTAGGCCAGCTCTGTGTCCTGCTTCCCGGCCTCTTTTATCAGCCTGACACAAAGAGGGACAATAATCATGGAAATGGTATTAAGACAACCTAAATCCTCCCAAAATAAGATATTATTATTATTTTCTTCCTATATGGTGACAAGTCCTTTTGAGCAGTGTAAAATGAAGAATCTAAGTAGACAAGGTAGCAGAGGCATCACACATTTGAACCAAAATGGCATTGAACCCCAGAATTGTACCGGTTGAGGACGACGGCAGTGTAGCGCCTATCCACGAAGATGATCCCACACAGAATGTTGGTGAATGGCGAGGGGAAGATAGCCTCAGGCTTCTCCTTCACCTCCTCATCCTCGTCTTCATCCTCTGAGTCACTCCACGATACGTAGTTGTCCTCGTTGCGGTTGTTGTACCACTCCACGCTCTCAAACTGCTGCCTCTCGAAGGGCTTGTACTCATGGAGGATCTCTAAGAGACGGATGACCTTGGGGGTCACGAACTTTAGGTCCAAAGAAGCGGGGGAGAAGTGCTCTTCGCACAGAGCGTGGACCTAGGATACCAGTAATAAATAACTTCACTAGCCTATACCCAGAGGGGAAATTCAGCTGCCTATGTACACACACAGTAGATTGCACAGGAACACAAAATACAATTTATTTATATAGCCCTTATTACAGGAAGAGTTGTCACCAAGTGCTTTACGGAACTCAACTAAACACGAATCACAACATACACACATGGGATAATTAGTACAGTTGAAGTCAGAAGTTTACATACACTTAGGTTGGAGTCATTAAAACTTGTTTTTCAACCACTCCACAAATGTCTTGTTAACAAACTTTAGTTTTGGCAAGTCGGTTAGGACATCTACTTTGTGCATGACAAGTAATTTTTCAAACTATTGTTTACAGACAGATTATTTCACTTATAATTCACTGTATCACAATTCCAGTGGGTCAGAAGTTTACATGCACTAAGTTGACTGTGCCTTTAAACATCTTGGAAAATTCCAGAAAATTATGTAATGGCTTTAGAAGCTTCTGATAGGTTAATTGACATCGTTTGAGTCAATTGGAGGTGTACCTGTGGATGTATTTCAAGGTCTACCTTCAAACTCAGTGCCTCTTTGCTTGACATCATGGGAAAATCAAAAGTCAGTCAGTCAAGACCTCAGAAAAAAAATTGTGGCCTCCACAAGTCTGTTTCATCCTTGGGAGCAATTTCCAAACGCCGGAAGGTACCACGTTCTGTACAAACAATAGTACGCAAGTATAAACACCATGGGACTACGCAGCAGTCATACCGCTCTGGAAGGAGACGCGTTGTCTCCTAGAGATGAACGTACTTTGGTGCGAAAAGTGCAAATCAATCCCAGAACAACAGCAAAGGACCTTGTGAAGATGATGGAGGACACAGGTACAAAAGTATCTATATCCACAGTAAAACGAGTCCTATATCGACATAACCTGAAAGGCTACTCAGCAAGGAAGAAGCCACTGCTCCAAAACCGCCATCAAAAAGCCAGACTACGGTTTGCAACTGCACATGGGGACAAAGATCGTACTTTTTGGAGAAATGTCCTCTGGTCTGATGAAACAAAAATAGAACTGTTTGGCCATAATGACTATCGTTACGTTTGGAAGAAAAAGGGGGAGGCTTGCAAGCCGAAGAACACCATCCCATCCGTGAAGAATAGGGGTGGCAGCATCATGTTGTGGGGGTGCTTTGCTGCAGAAGGGACTGGTGCACTTTACAAAATAGATGGCATCATGAGGTAGGAAAATTATGTGGATATATTGAAGCAACATCTCAAGACATCAGTCAGGAAGTTAATGCTTGGTCACAAATGGGTCTTCCAAATGGACAATGACCCCAAGCATACTTCCAAAGTTGTGGCAAAATGGCTTAAGGACAACAAAGTCAAGGTATTGAAGTGGCCATCACAAAGCCCTGACCTCAAACCTATAGAACATTTGTGGGCAGAACTGAAAAAGCTTGTGAGAGCAAGGAGGCCTACAAACCTGACTCAGTTACACCAGCTCTGTCAGGAGGAATGGGCCAAAATTCACCCAACTTATTGTGGGAAGCTTGTGGAAGGCTACCCGAAACGTTTGACCCAAGTTAAACAATTTAAAGGCAATGCTACCAAACACTAATTGAGTGTATGTAAACTTCTGACCCACTGGGAATGTGATGAAAGAAATACAAGCTGAAATAAATAATTATCTCTACTATTATTGTGACGTTTCACATTCTTAAAATAAAGTGGTGATCATAACTGACCTAAGACAGGAAATCTTTACTAGGATTAAATGTCAGGAATTGTGAAAAACTGAGTTTAAATGTATTTGGCTTAGGTGTATGTAATCTTCTGACTTCAACTGTATACACATACCTTACATCAAACACACAGGAGTATATAGACAGCTCACTGGACATACCTTCCTCAGGATGGTGTCAGTGAAGAGCAGGAACTTCCTGTTGATCTCTTCCTGTTCGTGTTTGATGTACTTCTGTAGCTCCCTCACCATGATACCAGCCACCTTGTCAGCACACCATGGCCCCAGCACCAAAAGCACTGCCCGGCAGTCCCTCAGCACCTGGGGAAGAGCAGGGAGAAATTTCTTTATTTTGCCTTTATTTAACCAGGTAAGTAATTGAGAACACATTATCTTTAACAACGACAACTTGTGCAGCAAAGCAGACAAGTGACATTAAAGACAAAGCAGACAATTACAATTCTCAGATGTATAGGCTAGGCTGTAGGGCTCTGAATAAAAGTAGTGCACAAATATAGGGAATATGGTGCCATTTGGGATACAAGCTTGGATATGTATATAAGGTCAGACCTGTTTGGTTATGAAGGTGGGGTCTCTGTCCTCTCGAGGCACAGATAGGTTGCAGTCGTTGAGGAAGTGGAGAGCCTCATCCAGCTCGCTCAGCAGACACTCAGAGAGGCCACTCTTGTCCAGGTAGGGTCCACAATCCAGCACCACTTCTCTGGGCTGGGAAGCATATCTGAGACACACACAGTTCAGTTTTCCCTTTTCGATCCTAAATAATACGATTGTGGACAGTCGGGGACCTGCTCCTAGATAAGTACTCCTACTAGGAGTTGCTTGATGAATACGGGCCATGGTGTGTATTATTACAATACCTGTCGAGGACTACAAGGTCAGTAGCGGTCTCTGCATTGCTCCTTAAGATCCGCTCCAGGTTCTGGATCTTCTGCTCCAGTTCAGATGGGTCACATTTACCATTCAGAATGGATGCTGTGAGGCCCAGGATGCGAGGGCTGCACAGGGAGCCCTCACATAGCTGAAACAAAGATTGCGAGAGACAGATCACACATTACTGAAACAGAGGAGAGAGAACCCTCACATTAATGAAACAGAGATTGAGAGCCTTCACATAAATGAAAACAGAGATACAGAAGAGACAGCTCTCACATAGCTGAAACACAGATAGACAGACCTCACATATCTGAAACAGAGATAGAGATAGAGATAGCCTTTGCATAGCTGAAACAGAGATAGAGACAGACCTCACATAACTGAAACTGTGTGAAACTCACATAGCAGAAACAGATACAAGGACAGAAAATGCTAAAACATTGAACAGCCTGCAACGAGGTTTAATAAGGAAGGCTGACTGACAACACTTTTCCAATGGTGAATAATATAATGACTGAACTCCAATCTCCATAATGCTTTGGCTCTCGCCATACAGGGAAGGAAACTTGAATGCATAACTACGTAGAGTAGACTGTAATTGTACCTTCATTATCTCCCGGTAGGGATGGTCTGTGATTGCCAGGTGACACTCATCAAACACCACCAGGTTGAGTTTCGATAGTGGCAACACTCCATTCTTCAGCACATGCAGGAAGATATGGCAAGTCATAACGAGCACCTAGAAAAACAGAAATGATGGAGAGAATGAGTGGAGGGGAGGATGGAGGGATGGCATATTGCCTTGAATAATAGATTACAGTGTCGTGACATTGATTGGGTCCATCCACAGAATGATAACTTTCCAGTCCTCATGGAAATGACACTGGGAATTCAGTGGTTTTTCAAAGTTGTTGAAATTGAGAGGGGAACACTTTAGTAATGCTATTACCAATGGTATTTATCATGAAAGTAATTGGTAACAATTGGTACATTATTCTGGCAATTGTAATTATATGACAAAATTGGTAGCAATTGGTATTTTCCAGATCTGTGTTCAATGAACCCCCACCTGATTTTCGATCATTTCTTGGCTCCACTTTTCCCCGGACCATGAGGACATCTTCTCCGCGCTGGTGTATTCTCCAACCTGGAGATCAGAGTGGGTCCTAACAATAGCTGCTTGCTGAATCACAGACGATGCTTTATTTATCATTCAAGAAAAGAGGGGAAAACAGAGAAATCTCATGGTCTCAATCATACCTTTGGGAGAAGTGTGAAACGTTTGGATGCACTGAATAGTGGATTTCTTTGTGACTCCAAATGTAGCTACCTGTATTCACCAGGAAAACTGTCCTCTTCCCATGTTCGGCAAAGTCTCCCCGGATTTGGTGGGAAAGCTCTTTAGTTAAGATTACTGCAATAAAGGTCTTCCCTGAGCCAGTATTTAAACAGACGATAGTATTGTGTTCAAGAGCTGCTTCAAGAAGTTCAACCTGGCAGGGAAGAGAAGGTTACAGTCATTAGTTTCAACTGTTGTGCAAGCACACTCAATAATTGGATACAAATAAAAAATAAATAAAAATAAAGATAAAATAAAGATAGATACCCACACACTGACGAATGTTCCCACAGTTTATTTAACAACATTTAGACCCGAAGGTCTTCCTGCTAAGTTACAATTGTTTCTGTTATTACGGTGCTATCACTCTGTTATTAGTGTGCCTGCACAGTAATGTCACTGGAGATGGACCAGACCTGAGTGTGATGGCGACTATGTACTGTTGTAATACGGTGGCATTGTTAAACTGGAACCTAGTCGTTGTGTCACTTTGAGTTAGCACTTCTGTCAAGCCAGTCGAAGTCTTGCACAAAAAACTGCGGGAGCATTCATTTGCGTGCGCGGGTATACATCTTTATTCCATAGGTTAGGCTATAGTCATTATCAGATATTAGATCAATGGGGAAAGTGATACCAATGTCTACGTACAACGCACTGCAATCTTTTCCCTAGTGCATAGTCAAGTGCCAGTTTAAACACGTCAGTTGAGCTCCATTGTCAATTGGACTTCCTCCTTCCTTACCTGATATTTCCTAGGCGTGTAGATGTTGTCGTGGATGGCCTCCTGTTGCCACGGGAGACCAAAGAAAGGCCCCATGGGATTGGAGGCGGGGGTGACTAGCTGGAGTCCTGACATGTTGCTTCAGGACTGGGGGATGCAGTCTATCTCATTTCCTCATTCTCTTCCTCTAAAACTTACTGGTTCCAAAAAAAAAACAGGCATCACGCAGGCTGGATGTTACTAACAATACAATCATTACTAATATTATTGACAAGATCAATAATAAACATGATATTATTATTCACACAAGTATATACTTACAGGTAGGGTCATACTCTGTGATGGACCAGGCAGCACTTACTCTGGGCTTCATGATCAACGCTCATCAATCAGCTCATCATACTCCCCCACATCTTAACTAGAGGAGCTGTACAGAGAAATACACAACCCCCCCGACATCAAATCCATGAATATGCCTATTACACCGAAGCAAATAAAACTAGTGTCCTAGATTCTGGATTGCTAGCTATAACACGTTAGTTAGGCTTATGGTAAAACCAATGTTACCTCTACACAGTTGAAAGGCTTTAATGACAGTGCTTGAGGAGCTGAAGATTCTTCCTTCCTAAACCGCAATCACAGACAGAGAGGGAAAATAAATGAGAACACAGACATCTTGCTTGGAGGGAATGAGAGAGGGCTGGTGTGGAGTGGAGAAGGGAGCGCACCTGGTTAGGGGGATCTAATTTCTGGATGACAACTGGCTTTTCAACACATTTTGCCACCCTAAAATCAAGACCACACGCCTGCCCTGACCACTGCTGTAGAACACAGCTGCAACCAATCCCAAAAGTCATTTCAGTTTAGCCAGCACAAGCCCTCATTTTTATAGAGTGCTCACATTTGCTGCTGGTTAAAAGCTGTTGGCTCTCTCGTTCTCTCTGTCTACGTCCCGAATGACACACTACTCCCTATATAGTGCACTACTTTTGATCAAAGCCTCTGTAGATGGGTTGGCTGGCAACGTCACGAAAACAATGCGCACGCTTCCATGGGACAGAAGTCAGCCTGTTGTTGTAATTCTGGATGGCTAGCAAGAATGACAAGAAACTGCCATGTGGGGAATCGTACGTGGCTCGTATCAGCTTGTTTCATCTTGTTATTGATACCATGTCTTGTTTTGAAGTGTTTTGACTGATTTCATGGCAATGCTAATATGGCTAAGATTCGCTAGCTAACCAACAACTGTAACGATGTATTTGAGAGACAAGTGGTCATTGTGCTAATGTATTTATGTGTTCAATAAACATTGGAGACAATATATAGTTTACATGTTGTCAACCATCTCAGGCAACCTCATCTGTTTTGTCCCATTTTGCGCGCGCGTTGTTTTTGTTGCTAAACAACCAACCCATATATGGGCCAAGGTCAAAAGTAGTGCACTATATAAGGAACGTATGGGATGGGATGCAGTCTCTGACTCCATGAAGAGAAAGAGCACATACACGCATATATAAATAAAACAAATCCAACAGATTATGTACATCTCGGCCGTGCCTCAAATGAAATGCATGCTGCTGACATCCCTCAACTTTCGCCGGTTCTCATTGCTCTTTCCAAGTCAAAGATCTGTCTGGGGAAGAGCGCAACTTCTGAACCAGACCACACTGACGAAGTAGGCAGTAATGATATAGCAATCACTGAAAAAAATGCATTCGCTATACTGCAGTTCCTCACGACAAGCAGAATGCATGTCTACAGCCCAGAAAGGCTGTGCCCAAGGCTCTGGTCAAAGGTAGTGCACTATATATAGTGAATAGGGTGCAATTTAGGACTCAAAATCTGAGTGGGGATGCAATCAACTAACAGGTTAACATGGGGCTTCATTCATCTAATCTAGAACAAGCCCTTAGGGACCCTCTGCTTTCTTTCCACCTCGCTGACTACTGTGACCCAGAAAGAAAGGGGGTGTGGGGGTTGGACAGTGTGTGTCTGAAATGGCACCCTATTCCCTACATAGTGCACTACATAGAAAATAGGGGGCCATTTGGAACAGATAATTAAAAGTAGTCTACATCAATAATTTATTCCTGTTTACTCCGCTGCCACTCACATTTGGGGGAAGTGACAGAACAATTTTGTGTGAAGAAACATTTGCTAAACACATGTAGGCAAAATGGTTACAACCCTCTCCACTTCAAAACCCATGCACACGCTTGCACACACAATACACATTCAGAAAAATGGTCTAATAATGAAACTGAGCAGGCCTGTGTATATGGTGTGTGTGTATAAAACAGATGGAATAAACTAGTTAAATGGAGATGGGCAAATTAACTTTACCACATAACCCAGTGTTTCCCATATATTAATTTAGCAGAGGCATGCTGCTGCTAAATTGTTGCCGCCACTCTAAAAATATACAGTACCAGTCAAAAGTTTGGACACCTACTCATTCAAGGGTTTTTCTTTATTTTTACTATTTTCTACATTGTAGAATAATAGTGAAGACATAACT
Organism: Salvelinus namaycush; assembly: GCF_016432855.1. Lineage (NCBI taxonomy): Eukaryota > Metazoa > Chordata > Actinopteri > Salmoniformes > Salmonidae > Salvelinus > Salvelinus namaycush. Next base: position 35,427,565 of record NC_052321.1, read on the forward strand.
ATGAAATAACACATAAAATCATGTAGTATCCAAAATAGTGCAAAACAAATCAAAATATATTATATATTTGAGATTCTTTGAAGTAGCCACCCTTTGCCTTGATGAGAGCTTTGCACACTCTTGGCATTTTCTCAACCAGCTTCATGAGGTAGTCACCTGGAATGCATTTCAATTAACAGGTGTGTTTTTCTTTCCTTAATGTGTTTGATAATTTCAGTTGTGGTGTGATAAGGTTGGTATACAGAAGATAGTATGGACTTTGTAACTCTTCGGAAGAAGAGGAGGAGTAGGGATTGGACCAAAGCGCAGCGTGATAGTTTGACATAACGAAGTTTATTAAAGTAAAGACGAAAAACCGAAAACACTTCAACAAACTACAAAATAACAAAACGACGTAGACAGACCTGAACATGGAACTTACATAAATACACGAAGAACTCACGAACAGGAACAGACTACATCAAACGAACGAACAAACCGAAACAGTCCCGTGTGGTGCAACATACACAGACACAGAAGACAATCACCCACAAACAAACAGTGTGAACAGCCTACCTTTATATGGTTCTCAATCAGAGGAAACGTCAAACACCTGTCCCTGATTGAGAACCATATAAGGCTAATTACCAATGACCTGAACATAGAAACACAAAACATAGAATGCCCACCCAAACTCACGCCCTGACCAACTAAACACATACAAAAATAACAGAAAACAGGTCAGGAACGTGACAGACTTGGTCTTTTACCAAATAGGGCTATGGCAAGAACAGCTCAAATAAGCAAAGAGAAACAACAGTCCATCATTACATTAAGACAAGAGGGTCAGTTAATCCGGAAAATATCAAGAACTTTGAAAGTTTCTTCAAGTGCAGTCACAAAAACCATCAAGAGCTATGATTAAACTGGCTCTCATGAGGACCGCCACAGGAAAGGAAGACCCAGAGTTACCTCTGCTGCAGAGGATAAGTTTATTAGAGTTAACCTGTTGAGGACAGAGGGCGCTGTTTTCACTTTGGGGGAAAATCGTGCCCAATTTAAACGGCCTCGTACTCAATTCTTGCTCGTACAATATGCATAGTATTATTACTATCGGATAGAAAACACTCTCTAGTTTCTAAAACCGTTTGAATTATATCTGTGAGTAAAACAGAACTCCTTTTGCAGCAAACTTCCTGACAGGAAGTGGAAGATCTGAAATCGATGCACTGTTCTAGGGGCTGCCTATTAAAGTCCTTGATATTTATTAGTTTAGATGCACTTCATACGTCTTCCACTAGATGTCGACAAGCAAGAAGAAATTGAGTGTGTAACTTGATCTGGGCTCGAATAATAGCTCTTGGCATGACGTGTCACCAGTTTCCTGTTTTCTGGAGAGCGCGAGAAGGGACCTGGATTTGCCTTCTGATACGACTAATATCTCCGGCTTTGATTTTATTTGATACATGTGACAATATCATCGTAAAGTATGTTTTTTCAATATAGTTTAATCAGATTATTGAAATTTTTTCGGGAGTTTTGCCGTGTTCCGTTCTCTGAGTTTGTTGACGATGGAGAGATTCGCGCCACTTGGCAAGTGTGCTTGCTAAATCGAGAGGGAAAAAGGCCGTTCTAAAACCAAACAACGATTGTTCTGGACAAAGGACCCCTTGTACAACATTCTGATGGAAGATCAGCAAAAGTAGGACCCATTTTATGATGTTATTTCATATATCTGTCGTACATGTGAACTAGTCGTTTGCGCCCAGAGTTTGGGCACTCTCTCGCTATACCTAAGCTGGATGTCGTAATGAAGTTATTTTTAGAATTCTAACACGGCGATTGCATTAAGAACTAGTGTATCTATCATTTCCTATACAACATGTATTTTTTAGTTATGTTTATGAATAGTTATTTGGTCAGAATATGTGTGTCAGAAAAAGTGTCCGAAAAATATCCGGACGTTGTGGGAAAAAGATGCTACGTTAGCACAATTTATAACCACTGATTTCAGCTCTAAATATGCACATTTTCGAACAAAACATAAGTGTATGTATAACCTGATGTTATAGGACTGTCATCTTGTGTAGTTTAGAGTAATTATCGTAATTACCGAGGTTAGCTAGCCAGCTATTTTCGTCCTAACGTAGGCAACACTGCTAGCAAGCCAGCAGCTAGCCAACGTCTACCGTCTACCGAATTGCAGCACTGTAGAAACTATTACATTACAACGATTAGTGTAGTGTTAGCTAGCTACATAGTTGTCTTTGCTGTCTTTGTATCCAAGATAATTGTGTAGTTTAGAGTAATTGTCAAGGTTACCTAGCCAGTTACCGAGGCTACCTAGCCAGCTACACTTTCAAACTAAGTCAACAACGCAGCCACTGCTAGCTAGCCTACTCCACCAGCCAGCAGCACTATCATTTTAGTCAATAAGATTTTTTGCAACGTAGCTTAACTTTCTGAACATTTGAGACGTGTAGTCCACTTGTCATTCCAATCTCCTTTGCATTAGCGTAGCCTCTTCTGTAGCCTGTCAACTATGTGTCTGTCTATCCCTCTTCTCTCCTCTCTGCACAGACCATACAAACGCTTCACACCGCGTGGCCGCCGCCAGTCTAACCTGGTGGTCCCAGCGCGCACGACCCACGTGGAGTTCCAGGTCTCCGGCAGCCTCTGGAACTGCCGATCTGCGGCCAACAAGGCAGAGTTCATCTCAGCCTATGCTTCCCTCCAGTCCATCGACTTCTTGGCACTGACGGAAACATGGATTACCACAGATAACACTGCTACTCCTACTGCTCTCTCCTCGTCTGCCCACGTGTTCTCGCACACCCCGAGAGCTTCTGGTCAGCGGGGTGGTGGCACTGGGATCCTCATCTCTCCCAAGTGGACATTCTCTCTTTCTCCCCTGACCCATCTGTCTATCGCCTCCTTTGAATTCCATGCTGTCACAGTTACCAGCCCTTTCAAGCTTAACATCCTTATCATTTATCGCCCCCCAGGTTCCCTTGGAGAGTTCATCAATGAGCTTGACGCCTTGATAAGTTCCTTTCCTGAGGATGGCTCACCTCTCACAGTACTGGGTGACTTTAACCTCCCCACGTCTACCTTTGACTCATTCCTCTCTGCCTCCTTCTTTCCACTCCTCTCCTCTTTTGACCTCACCCTCTCACCTTCCCCCCCTACTCACAAGGCAGGCAATACGCTTGACCTCATCTTTACTAGATGCTGTTCTTCCACTAATCTCATTGCAACTCCCCTCCAAGTCTCCGACCACTACCTTGTATCCTTTTCCCTCTCGCTCTCATCCAACACTTCCCACACTGCCCCTACTCGGATGGTATCGCGCCGTCCCAACCTTCGCTCTCTCTCCCCCGCTACTCTCTCCTCTTCCATCCTATCATCTCTTCCCTCTGCTCAAACCTTCTCCAACCTATCTCCTGATTCTGCCTCCTCAACCCTCCTCTCCTCCCTTTCTGCATCCTTTAACTCTCTATGTCCCCTATCCTCCAGGCCGGCTCGGTCCTCCCCTCCTGCTCCGTGGCTCGACGACTCATTGCGAGCTCACAGAACAGGGCTCCGGGCAGCCGAGCGGAAATGGAGGAAAACTCGCCTCCCTGCGGACCTGGCATCCTTTCACTCCCTCCTCTCTACATTCTCCTCTTCTGTCTCTGCTGCTAAAGCCACTTTCTACCACTCTAAATTCCAAGCATCTGCCTCTAACCCTAGGAAGCTCTTTGCCACCTTCTCCTCCCTCCTGAATCCTCCTCCCCCTCCCCCCTCCTCCTCCCTCTCTGCGGACGACTTCGTCAACCATTTTGAAAAGAAGGTCGACGACATCCGATCCTCGTTTGCTAAGTCAAACGACACCGCTGGTTCTGCTCACACTGCCCTACCCTGTGCTTTGACCTCTTTCTCCCCTCTCTCTCCAGATGAAATCTCGCGTCTTGTGACGGCCGGCCGCCCAACAACCTGCCCGCTTGACCCTATCCCCTCCTCTCTTCTCCAGGCCATTTCCGGAGACCTTCTCCCTTACCTCACCTCGCTCATCAACTCATCCTTGACCGCTGGCTACGTCCCTTCCGCCTTCAAGAGAGCGAGAGTTGCACCCCTGCTGAAAAAACCTACACTCGATCCCTCCGATGTCAACAACTACAGACCAGTATCCCTTCTTTCTTTTCTCTCCAAAACTCTTGAACGTGCCGTCCTTGGCCAGCTCTCCTGCTATCTCTCTCAGAATGACCTTCTTGATCCAAATCAGTCAGGTTTCAAGACTAGTCATTCAACTGAGACTGCTCTTCTCTGTGTCACGGAGGCGCTCCGCACTGCTAAAGCTAACTCTCTCTCCTCTGCTCTCATCCTTCTAGACCTATCGGCTGCCTTTGATACAGTGAACCATCAGATCCTCCTCTCCACCCTCTCCGAGTTGGGCATCTCCGGCGCGGCCCACGCTTGGATTGCGTCCTACCTGACAGGTCGCTCCTACCAGGTGGCGTGGCGAGAATCTGTCTCCGCACCACGTGCTCTCACCACTGGTGTCCCCCAGGGCTCTGTTCTAGGCCCTCTCCTATTCTCGCTATACACCAAGTCACTTGGCTCTGTCATATCCTCACATGGTCTCTCCTATCATTGCTATGCAGACGACACACAATTAATCTTCTCCTTTCCCCCTTCTGATAACCAGGTGGCGAATCGCATCTCTGCATGTCTGGCAGACATATCAGTGTGGATGACGGATCACCACCTCAAGCTGAACCTCGGCAAGACGGAGCTGCTCTTCCTCCCGGGGAAGGACTGCCCGTTCCATGATCTCGCCATCACGGTTGACAACTCCATTGTGTCCTCCTCCCAGAGTGCTAAGAACCTTGGCGTGATCCTGGACAACACGCTGTCGTTCTCAACTAACATCAAGGCGGTGACCCGTTCCTGTAGGTTCATGCTCTACAACATTCGCAGAGTACGACCCTGCCTCACACAGGAAGCGGCGCAGGTCCTAATCCAGGCACTTGTCATCTCCCGTCTGGACTACTGCAACTCGCTGTTGGCTGGGCTCCCTGCCTGTGCCATTAAACCCCTACAACTCATCCAGAACGCCGCAGCCCGTCTGGTGTTCAACCTTCCCAAGTTCTCTCACGTCACCCCGCTCCTCCGCTCTCTCCACTGGCTTCCAGTTGAAGCTCGCATCCGCTACAAGACCATGGTGCTTGCCTACGGAGCTGTGAGGGGAACGGCACCTCCGTACCTTCAGGCTCTGATCAGGCCCTACACCCAAACAAGGGCACTGCGTTCATCCACCTCTGGCCTGCTCGCCTCCCTACCTCTGAGGAAGTACAGCTCCCGCTCAGCCCAGTCAAAACTGTTCGCTGCTCTGGCACCCCAATGGTGGAACAAACTCCCCCACGACGCCAGGTCAGCGGAGTCAATCACCACCTTCCGGAAACACCTGAAACACCACCTCTTTAAGGAATACCTAGGATAGGATAAAGTAATCCTTCTAATCCCCCCCCCCCCCTTAAAAGAGTTAGATGCACTATTGTAAAGTGGTTGTTCCACTGGATATCATAAGGTGAATGCACCAACTTGTAAGTCGCTCTGGATAAGAGTGTCTGCTAAATGACTTAAATGTAAATGTAAATGTAAATCTGATGAAGCTTATCAAGGTTAGTCAAAAATTATATATCTTTTGCTGGTTTATTCGCTATTGCTAACGTGCCTATTGCTATCGCTAACGTGCCTTGATGAATGAATGCGGTAGTGTGGGAGGCTATTGTAGTAAGCTAATATAATGCTATATTGTGTTTTCGCTGTAAAACACTTAAAAAAATCGGAAATATTGGCTGGATTCACAAGATGTTTGTCTTTAATTTGCTGTACACCATCGATTTTTCAGAAATGTTTTATGATGAGTATTTAGGTATTTGACGTTGGTGTCTGTAATTACTTTGGCTGCTTCGGTCCTATTTGTGACGGTAGCTGTGATGGTAGCTGCAATGTAAAACTGATTTATACCTCAAATATGCACATTTTTCGAACAAAACATAGATTTATTGTATAACATGTTATAAGACTGTCATCTGATGAAGTTGTTTCTTGGTTAGTTTGGTTGGTTCTTGGTTAGTTAGGTTGGCTTTGTGCATGCTACCTGTGCTGTGAAAAATGTCTGTCCTTTTTTGTATTTGGTGGTGAGCTAACATAAATATATGTGGTGTTTTCGCTGTAAAACATTTTAAAAATCGGACATGTTGACTGGATTCACAAGATGTGTATCTTTCATTTGCTGTATTGGACTTGTTAATGTGTGAAAGTTAAATATTTCTAAAAAATATCTTCTGAATTTCGCGCTCTGCCTTTTCAGTGGAATGTGGGAGGAGTTCCGCTAGCGGAACGCCAGAGCCAGACAGGTTAACTGAACCTCAGATTGCAGCCCAAATACATGCTTCACAGAGTTCAAGTAAGCGACACATCTCAACATCAACTGCTCAGAGGAGACTGCGTGAATCAGGCCTTCATGGTCTAATTGCTGCAAAGAATCCACGAAGATGGCGCCGAAGAACATGGCTGACGTTTTACATTCTCCCAACCAATTGTTCTATTTTGTTAGTTTTCTTGCATTTTGTGTAACTTATTTTTAAACTTTTTTGTACATAATGTTGCTGCTACCATCTCTAATAACCGAAAATAACTTCTGGGCATCGGAACAGCGATTACTCACCGCGGATTGGAAGAAACCTTTTCCTTTAACAAGTCCGACGAGAAGGATATACTGCTTTCAATTGAACAGCCCAGATCCCCGTAATTTCCTTGAAGAACAAGACGCAGGAAAAGGGCCCGCAGATCGCGCTGCCTTCTGAGAATCCGTAGGCGAGCAAGTGAACTCCCACTACCATCCATTCTTCTTGCTAACGTGCAATCATTGGAAAATAAAATTGATGACCTACGATTACTTAAAATAAAATTGATGTCCTACCAACAGGACATTAAAAACCGTAATATCTTATGTTTCACCGAGACGATACGGATAATATAGAGCTGGCAGGATTTTCCATGCACCGGCAGAACAGAGAAGCTTCGACTGGTAAGACGAGGGGTGGGGGTGTGTGCGTATTTGTCAATAACAGCTGGTGCGCGATGTTATTGCTTGCCTGAGGTACTTTATGATATGAGTACTTTGAGTACTTTATGATAAGCTGTAACCACACTATCTACCAAGAGAGTTCTCATCTATATTATTCGTAGCCATCTATTTACCACCACAGAACGAAGCTGGCACTAAGACCACTCTCAACCGACACTATAAGGCCATAAGCAAAGAAGAAAATGCTCACCCAGAAGCGGCGCTCCTAGTGGCCATGGACTTTAATGCAGGCAAACTTAAATCAGTTTTACCAAATTTTTACCAGCATGTCACATGTGCAACCAGAGGGGAAAAAAATCTGAGACCACCTTTACTCCACACACAGACATGCATACAAAGCTCTCCTCTACCCTCCATTTTGCAAATCTGACCATAATTCTATCCTCCTGATTCCTGCTTAAAAGCTAAAACTAGAGAAGGAAGGACCAGTGACTCGCTCAATACGGAAGTGATCAGATGATGCGGATGCTACACTACAGGACTGTTTTGCTAGCACAGACTGGAAAATATTCCGGGATTCATCCAATGGCATTGAGGAGTACACCACCTCAGTCATCGGCTTCATCAGTAAGTGCATCGACGATGTCATCCCCACAGTGACCGTACGTACATATCCCAACCAGAATCCATGGATTACAGGCAACATCCGCATGGAGCTAAAGCCTAGAGCTGCCGCTTTCAAGGAGTGGGAGACTAATCCAGACGCTTATAAGAAATCCCGCTATCCCCTCAGACGAACCATCAAACAAGCAAAGCATCAATAAAGGATTAAGCGTGAATCTTACTACACCTACTCTGACGCTCGTCGGATGTGGAAGGGCTTGAAAACTATTACGGACTACAAAGGGAAACCCAGACGCGAGCTGCCCAGTGACGCGAGCCGACCAGATGAGTGACATGCCTTTTATGCTTGCTTTGAGGAAAGCAACACTGAAGCATGCACGAGAGCACCAGCTGTTCTGTATGACTGTGTGATAACGCTCTCGGTTGCCGATGTGAACAAAACCTTTAAACAGGTCAACATTCACAAAGCCGCTGGGCCAGACAGATTACCTGGACGTGTACTCAAAGCATGCATGGACCAACTGTCAAGTGTCTCCACTGACATTTTCAACCTCTCCCTGACAGAGTCTGTAATACCTACATGTTTCAAGCAGACCACCATAGTCCCTGTGCCCAAGGAAGCAAAGGTAACCTGCCTAAATGATTACCGCCCCGTAGCACTCACGTCGGCAGCCATGGAGTGCTTTTAAAGGCTAGTCATGGCTCACATCAACAGCATCCTCCCGGACACCCTAGACCCACTCCAATTCACATACCGCCCCAACAGATACACAGATGACGCAATCTCAATCACAATCTACACTGCCCTTTCCCACCTGGACAAAAGGAACACCTACGTGAGAATGCTATTCACTGATTACAGCTCAGTGTTCAACATCATAGTGCCCACAAAGCTCATCACTAAGCTAAGGACTCTGGGACTAAACACCTCCCTCTGCAACTGGATCCTGGACTTCCTGACGGGCCACCCCCAAGGTCTACACCTGTTGTATTCAGCGCATGTGACAAATAAAGTTTGATTTGATTAAAGGACACCAATAAGAGGAGACTTGCTTGGGCCAAGAAACATTTTTGATTCCAACCACTGTGTCTTTGTGAGGCGAAGAGTAGGTGAACGGATGATCTCCGCTTGTGTGGTTCCCACCGTGAAGCATGGACGAGGAGGTGTGATGGTACTTTGCTGGTGATTTGCAAAAGTATTCACCCCCTTGGCATTTTTCCTATTTTGTTGCCTTACAACCTTGAATTAAAATAGATTTTTTGGAGGGGGTTTTATATCATTTGATTTACACAATATGCCTACCACTGAAGCTACAACATATTTTTTATTGTGAAACAAACAAGAAATAAGACAAAAGAACTGAACTTGAGCGTACGTACCTCAGCAATTACAGCTGCAAGTCTCTTGGGGTATGTCTCTATAAGCTTGGCACATCGAGCCACTGAGATTTTTGCCCATTCTTCAAGGCAAAACTGCTCCAGCTCCTTCAAGTTGGATGGGTTCAGCTGGTGTACAGCAATCTTTAAGTCATACCACAGATTCTCAATTGGATTGTGGTATGGGCTTCAATTAGACCATTCCAAGATATTTAAATGTTTCCCCTTAAACCACTCAAGTGTTGCTTTAGCAGTATGCTTAGGGTCATTGTCCTGCTGGAAGGTGAACCACCGTCCAAGTCTCATCTCTGGAAGACTGAAACAGGTTTCCTTGTATTTAGCGCCATCTATCATTCCTTCTGACCAGTTTCCCAGTCCTTGCTGATGAAAAACATCCCCACAGCATGATGCTGCCACCACCATGCTTCACTGTGGGGATGAGAGGTGTTGGGTTTGCACCAGACATAGCATTTTCTTGATGGCCAAAAAGCTCAATTTTAGTCTCATCTGACCAGAGTACCTTCTTCTATATGTTTGGGGAGTCTCCCACATGCCTTTTGGTAAACACCAAACATGTTTGCTTATTTTTTTTCTTTAAGCAATGGCTTTTTTCTGGCCACTCTTCCGTTAAGCCCAGTTCTATGGAGTGTACGGCTTAAAGTGGTTTTATAAACAGATACTCCAATAAACAGATACTCCTCGCTGTGGAGCTTTGCAGTTCTTTCAGGGTTATCTTTGGTCTCTTTGTTGCCTCTCTGATTAATGCCCTCCTTGCCTGGCCCATGAGTTTTGGTGGGTGGGCCTCTCTTGGCAGGTTTGTTGTGGTGCCATATATTTTGATTTGTTTAACACTTTTTTGGTTACTACATGATTCCATATGTGTTATTTCATAGGTTTGATGTCTTCAGTATTATTCTACGATGTAGAAAATAGTACAAATAAAATAAAACCCATGAATGAGTAGGTGTGTCCAAACTTTTGACTGGTACTGTATACTTTAGAGAAAATAAAATGGGGATGGTAAAACGTTTTCAGTGTAAACGTAACTGACTAAAACCAGATATAATGTAGAAAAGATAATGGACTTATGTTTTATTAAATCATATTTGAGCACTAACAATCACCAAAATCAAAACTAGATCATCAAGGAGAATCTAAACGTCCCAAAAATTTGAAGGCATGGGGCCCCAATTGATTTTGTTATGTTTGAGTCACTCAGATAGCATAAGAACATGGCATAAGCTATGGCAAAATGTGTAGAATTGCAGGAAACTAGCTTTAAAACTGTAAAATGTTGTCTCTGTCCCCACCAGGGGAAATACTGTAACATATCACAGATAATGAAATGTGGGTGTTATGCCACAACCCCAGTTAGCCATATTGTGGCAATCTGACTGGGGGACATTTGTATCAATGAATAGGCTATCATTACCAGTCCACATAAAAGTCAATATAAATGTATACATAGCACATCATTCATAAATTTAGCTGAGAACTGAGAACATAATTTCTCACCACCAGCAACTTACTAACGAATTTCATTTCGAAACATCAACCAACACATTCCAAACTACGACGAGAGATCAGGTCGGGGAAATAATGACTAGCCAACTAGCTAGTTATACGTCTTAATATTTTAATAGTTTATACGTTAGGCCGCTAGGAGACCTTGGCCTTTTAGTGAAACGAGTTAGTTAACGTTAGCTGGCGAGCGAATGATAAAAACTCTGTTGCGTTAGCTAGCTTTCTAAATGCTAACTAAGCACAGGTGGCTAGCTACATCAACCTGATGGCAAACAAACACGTCCACGAGGACAAGTTTATACATTGGAAAAATATCTAAATACATGAACAAATATTTCATGTGGTTCTTCTTTGATGGTTTGATATTTAGTAAACTGAGTGATAGATGCAATGGCTTGCTATCCCACGCGTGCAGCTAGCGTAGCTACCGAACTTGACAGTGACAGCTTAGCAAAGTTGCTAGCGAACTAGCTGGCCGGTTGACTAATTATAATTAAATACACAGAGAGCATAGATGCATACAATTATTTTGTCTAAGACAGCTGATGGACATTGTAGCTTTGCATGCAACTATGTATAAATTATCTATTCGTATAATGATTAATGTGCAACGAAAGTGAGCCTCGCTAACGTTAGCTTGTAAACATTATTGACTAACTTAGTATTTTAGCTAATATATACTTATATTGTGGATGCGACAAGGCATATTTCACACTGTCGACAAAGTCAGCGCATAGCCACGAGTAAGGAATAGCATGCATTCCTAGTGCTTTCGTTAAACGTCCTCACCTAATAAATATTTTTTATTGGGCCGTCTTGAATGAAAATTGTCCTGATATTTCGTCTGTTACACTCTCCTCCATTCCCTCCTGCTGCTGTCAGGAACTTCCCCACCACGATACTTCCTTCCACCTGGGCCTTCGAAACGCAACATTTTGCGTAAAATACGTAAGATTGTTGTTTTTCATAGCATGGATGACATGCGTGAGTGGTGGTCGAGAATACAAATCCCCTCAAAACCCAAGAGTTGGTACGCAAGTGAAACCATTTGCCCCCAGCATTGGCTCCTGAAAAGAAATGTCATCTGGACTCAAACTATGAGCTGTTTAACTTTGCTTTGACTTGGTTGTGATTTTATTTTGGTTTATTTGATACAAATGTAAAGGGGGGGGGGGGGTCCGCAACTTTGAAGGCTGATTGAATTTCAAACAAGGCAACAGTCAACATGTCCTCCCTCACGAATGATTCAGCACCCCCCTTGGGATAATTCGTGGCAACATGTCAAACTCGGACAGGAGATCCAGATCAAGTGGTTTGACAAGATGAGATGTGTGTGACCATCAATACCTAAAGAGGAACTGACTTGTTCTAGCTTAAACAATTTAAATATGATATCCATCAACTATGAGTATCACATAAATCTTAACTTATTTGTGCATGTTTTTTACACATACACACCCTTCATAATATACAGTATATTTTTAACCTTTATTTAACTAGGCAAGGCAGTTTAGAACAAATTCTTATTTACAATGACAGCCTACACCAGCCAAACCTGGGCCAATTGAGCACCACCCTATGGAACTCCCAATCACAGCCAGTTGTGATACAGCCTGGATTCAAACCAGGGTGTCTGTAGTGATACCTCTAGCACTGAGATGCAGTGCCTTAGACCACTGCACCACTCATTCCACCAAATGAATGACTTTCATACCCATTACTTCAATATCGGTAACTATGTAGTCAAAAAATATATTATAATATAATTATTATTAAATCAAATACATTAAATGTATTATATCTATGTCAACAACACATGTCTGTATAAAATACTCTTCATACAGTGACTGGAGCATTGAAACATGCAGGAGCTTGATTATTACATTTTTTGATGATTTATTTAAACACTTGATTTTTGTGTGATGTTCAGTAAGTATTCACCAGGTCATAATTTTTTCCACTTATGGAAACGCACAATAATTAGAGTGAAATTTAGTAATGGTTCTTACCTGATTAATTTGCCTGGGGTCTGGTCCCCAGGCAACTGAATCATATGCTAATTGTTATTTGGCCATTTACTGTTTCTGTATCTGTGAACCAGGATGAAGGTGACTCTCTTGCTGATGCTGATGGCCCTGGGTGCCGTGGCGACAGCGTCCTCTCAGAACCAACCACTGAGCTCTGAGATGGATGGTGTCTGGGAGGGCAGGAAAACCCAACCCAGCAAACAGTGTGCTCAGGTTAAACAGACCCTTACATGTCCTGATAATGATCAACTCAACACGTGAAAACAGTGAGCTGAGGATAGTAAGATTTAGGTGTTTCTCCTGATTAATATGTTTTGTTCCTATCTCAGATTTCTTTACTGCTTCTACAGTGGCTTCGGAAAGTATTCAGACCCCTTGACTTTTTCCACATTTTGTTACGTTACAACCTTATTCTAAAATGGATAAAATACAAATAATTCATTACTAATCTACACATTGCCCCATAATGACAAAGCAAAAACAGGTTTTTGAAATGTTAGCAAATTTATTATAACTAAAAAACAGAAAAACCTTATTTACATAAGTATTCAGACCCTTTGCTTTGAGACTCGAAATTGAGCTCAGGTGCATCCTGTTTCCATTGATCATCCTTGATTGGAGTCCACCTTTGGTAAATTCAATTGACTGAACATGATTTGGAAAGGCGCACACCTGTCATTATAAGGTCCCACAGATGAAAGGGAAAGGAAAAGGGGGATACCTAATCAGTTGACAGTGCATGTCAGAGCAAAAATCAAGCCATGAGGTCGAAGGAATTGTCCGTAGCGCTCCGAGACAGGATTTTGTCGAGGCACAGATCTGGGGAAGGGTACCAAAAAATGTCTGCAGCATTGAAGGTCCCCAAGAACAAACCTGCTCCAGAGCGATCAGGACCTCAGACTGGGGTGAAGGTTCACCTTCTAACAGGACAACGACCCTAAGCACACAGCCAAGACAATGCAGGAGTGGCTTCAGGACAAGTCTCTGAATGTCCTTTAGTGGCCCAGCCAGAGCCCGGATTTGAACCCGATAAAACATCTCTGGAGAGACCTGAAAATAGCTGTGCAGCAATGCACTCCATCCAACCGGACAGAGCTTGAGAGGATCTACAGAGAAGAATGGGAGAAACTCCTCAAATACAGGTGTGCCAAGCTTCTAGTGTCATACCCAAGAAGACTTGGCTGTAATCGCTGCCAAAGGTGCTTCAACAAAGTAATGAGTAAAGGGCCTGAATACTTATGTAAATGTGAAAATATCATTTAAAAAAATAATAAGTTAATTAAGAATTATTTTTTTTTAAATACGTTTTTGCTTTGTCATTATGGGGTAATGTGTGTAGATTGATGTGGGGAAAAAGATGTAATACATTTTAGAATAAGGCTGTAACGTAACAAAATGTGGAAAAAGTCAAGGGGTCTGAATACTTTCCGATGGCAATGTATAATGCTAGATATAAGGTAGCGTTATGGGGGGCTACTGTAAGTCTGCATCCCAAATGGCATCTATTCCCTACCCAGCTAACAACAAAGATTTGCACAACTTTAGAGAACGTTCCCTTAATGGTCATTAACTAATGTTTTCGTAGAAATGTTCCCGTGATGTGCAAGGAATGTTTTCAAGAAGCCATTTCCTTATTGTCAACTAGAACTTAACCAGAACGTGGTTACCATGTTGTCAAAATATAAGATATTAATGTTCTAGGCACAGTTCATGGGAACGTTGCAAGAACATTTGTGTCTAAAGAAAAATTTGTTACACATCATGTTACCGAGCCAATCAAGGTCCTGATTGGTGAACCTCTGCTCTATTCTTAGCCTGTTGGCAAGATTAGGGATAATCACACAATGCTTTGAGCTTACAGTGTTTTCAATATACTTGACAGATGATTACCTTGTGCATTTATACAGTAACTAGTATTCAACATGTCCTCACCTGGGATTTGAACTCACCACCTCTTTGTTCACCGTACTCCGATCTTCCTGCTATGCCACCATGTCCGCCTCTGGTATCAATTAATCTGACTATTCTCTCATCATTGATTTTTTTGTATTTATTTCAGCAATTGAAGGGATTTCTGTATAGTTGTCTAATGTTGGTGGGGCATATTAACCTGTTTTAATGATAATCCTAAATCACTATGATCAATAAAATATTTTATTGAGTTTACATTTAACAGAGCTGAGATTTACTTCAAAGTGCATTCAATTTATTGCTTACACCTATCAAATTGTTTCATTGTTTCTACACAAGTGCCTAGGGAGGAGAGTTTAGGGTTTCTTCTGGACAGGGCCTAACTATACTGGCCCAATAAGCATGCCCTAGAGCATGGGTGTCAAACTCTGGCCCGCGGGCCAAATTTGGCCCGCGGTGTAATTATATTTGGCCCGCGAGACAATACCAAATTACTACTAGAGCTGGCCCGCCGGTATTATACAGCGCATTCACCGCTAATACTACGAATCCCATAATGCTCTGCTGTTGTTTTCGCGCGCCAATCAGGACAGGACCCAGAAACGCCCTCTCCTCTGTGACAGTAGTCATAGCAACATAGACGCTACCACTGTCAGCGCGCTATCCCTTCCCAAAAATGGCGAAAAGAAAGGCAGAAAACAGGAGCTTTCTGGACAAGTGGGAGGCAGAATATCTGTTTACATATGTAAAAGACATACCTGTTTGTCTTGTTTGTGGAGTCAACGTGGCTGTAAGTAAGGAGTACAACATTAGACGACACTATGAAACGAAACACCATGACAAATACAAGGACCTGGACATGACTCAAAGGAGCCAGAAAGTAGAGGAGATGAAAAGAAGTTTGGTTTCACAACAGAATATGTTCAAAAAAGCCACATCACAAAGTGAGGCTGCTGTAAAGGCTAGTTATATAGTGGCAGCAGAGATCGCAAAATCAGCCCGGCCCTTTAATGAGGGAGAGTTCGTGAAAAAGTGCATGATGAATCTCTACCGCCGTGTTCCCATGCGCACAGTTTGCTGAAAAACTCAGTGTTCTCGCCGCTGAGTTTAGCCGGCGATTTGCCGACTTCGATGTCCAGAAATGTAGGTTTGAACTGCTTAGTAATCCCTTCGCAGTTGATGTGGAAAATGCACCAACCAACATCCAAATGGAGCTGATTGAACTCCAGTGCAACGACACGCTGAAGTCAAAGTATGATGCTGTGGGCGCCGCACAGTTTCCACGGTTCATCCCTGACACAATGCCTCAGCTCCGCACCCAAGCTGCTCAGATGCTCTCCATGTTCGGCAGCACTTATCTATGCGAGCAACTTTTCTCCTCGATGAAGATGACCAAAACAACTCACAGGAGACGTCTGACTGATGAACACCTTCGCTCGATACTGAGGATTTCTTCAGCTCAGAGCCTGAGCCCAGACATTGATGAACTAGCATCCAAGAAGAGATGCCAGGTATCTGGCTTGGGCACATCAGATTAGATCAGTGTGCAATAATTAAAGTTTTCTTTGTGCACTTTTTCTTGCTACAAGGCATGGGCTTGAATGGTTGATTGATTTATTATCATTTTATTTGTAAAATTATTAGCCAGTGGAAAAAGTTTATTTTGGTATTTAAATCAGAAGGCTGCAAATAGAAAAGAGGAATACGATTTTTATTTATTTAATAAATGAATGCCATTGATGTGTTTTTTCATTTGAAATTCGATTTTGCATGTCTCCACTATTAAATTATATATTGTATGGTAATAAGCGATGCTTGTTCCATATTCAATGTTAAAGCAAAACTTGTTTGGGTCCATATTAAAAGGTTCATTTGTTCAATGTTGGCCCGCGACTTTGTTCAGGTTTTACATTTTGGCCCACTGGGTATTTGAGTTTGACACCCCTGCCCTAGAGCAAGGGGGGTCAAAGTACAGCCCGCGAGACATTTACAAAGTTTTTATTTTAATTTTTTATACCTTTTTTCTGGTTATAGTCTTGTCCCATTGCTGCAATTCCCGTACGGACTCGGGAGAGGCGAAGGTCGAGAGCCGTGCGTCCTCCAACACACAACCCAGCCAAGTCGCACTGCTTCTTGACACAATGCCCGCTTAACCCGGAAGCCAGCCGCACCAATGTGTCAGAAGAAACACCGTACACCTGGGGACCGTGTCAGCGTGCACACGCCTGGCCCGCCACAGGAGTTGCTAGAGCGTGATGGCACAAGGAAATCTCAGCTTTTCAAACCCTCTCCTAACCCATATGATGCTGGGCCAATTGTGCGCCACATCATGGGTCTCCCAGTTACTGCCAGTTGTGACCGAACCCAGGTCTTTAGTGATGTGGAGTTACTGCTAGTTGTGACCGAACCCAGGTCTTTTGATGTGGAGTTTCTGGATGACGAAATCAATGCTGCATTTGCAGAGTTTGTATTTGACTAAAATGTTGTTCTCTTTCTCCTCGATTAACTCAAAATAATGGGAGCATTTCCTCAAGGAAAAGTTTAAAGGACATGAACAGTCAAAATCATGTTTTTCATGAAATTGGATGATATTTGAAGGAAACCAGATCAAAGTATGATGACTGTCGTGTCTCTGACTGATTAAATTATATGACATGCTATTTTATCAAATCGATTACCTAACATTTAATTGATTATGTGATTGAAATAAACCATGCAACAATTAAACCATTAATAACCTGGGGCACCAAGGAAGCATTATTTATATAGAACAGTTATCTCCCGAATCCACTCTCTTGAAGATCTTTTATATCAATAACAGTCAATTATTAATTGTCACCTCAACTGGTCTCATTCTGATTGTCGTAAGTACTTGGTTAGAAGTTTACATACACTCAATTAGTATTTGGTAGCATTGCCTGTAAATTGTTTAACTTGGGTCAAATGTTTCAGGTAGCCTTCCACAAGCTTCCCACAATAAGTTGGGTGAATTTTGGCCTATTCCTCCTGACAGTGCTGGTGTAACTGAGTCAGGTTTGTAGGCCTCCTTGCTCGCACATGCTTTTTCAGTTCTGCCCACAAATGTTCTATAGGATTGAGGTCGGGGCTTTGTGATGGCCACTCCAATACCTTGACTTTGTTGTCCTTATGCCATTTTGCCACAAC